>NW_005198244.1:480972-499101 GCF_000372725.1 Emiliania huxleyi CCMP1516 | reverse complement strand
TAGCACTTGAGAGGGACACACCTCCCCATATCTCCCCCATATCTCCCCCACATCTCCCCCACATCTAGCACTCGAGAGGACACACCTCCCCATATCTCCCCCATATCTCCCCCACATCTCCCCCATATCTAGCACTCGAGAGGACACACCTCCCCATATCTCCCCCATATCTCCCCCACATCTCCCTCACATCTAGCACTCGAGAGAGGCACGTACTCCGCTGTATTCGGCCGTACTCACGCTCTGAATGCTCTGCACAATACCGTGTTCGTGCCCTGAGGTCGGCGTATTCAGCACGTCACGTGACGGCGCTCTCGACGCGCCCTGACGAGACTCACCCGAGATTCGCCCGAGATTCGCCCGAGATTCACCCGAGATTCACCCGAGATTCACCCGAGATTCACCCGAGATGTACCCGAGATGTACCCGAGAGTAGGTGGCCGCCTTCCTCGCCGCCGACCCGACGACGCGCGCGAGCGTGGTGGAAGAGCTTGCCACCTGCTTCCGCGCCACCGCCGAGGCCTCCCTCGCCGCCGTCCGTGCGGAGAAGGAGGCCGCCGACGCTGCACGCGCCGCACGCCAGCGGCCCTCCCGCGCCTCGCACGCCGCCGCCGCCGCCGCCGCCGCCGCCTTGCCGACGGACGCCGCTGCACCCGTCGGGCCGCCTGCTGCGGCGGCGGAAGCCGCGGCGGCGGCCGAGGCGGCGGCGGCCGAGGCGGCCGCCCTCGCCGAGATGCAGGCCGAGGCCGAGGCGATGGCGGCGGAGGAGGCGGTGGAGGAGGCGGCGGCTGCTGCTGCTGCGGATGACGTCGAGCCGATCCCGCTCGAAGATTTGATTGGCGCGCTCAGATCGTCCCGAGATGCTCCGAGATCCGCCGTCCTTGGGCGGGGTCCGTGTCGGGTCCGTCTCTGACGCGAGACTCCTCTCGCCCCTTTTGACGCAGGCTCGCTCGAGGACGAGCCGGTCAGCGGCTCCGCGAGGCACCGGGGGAAGGGGGGGGGGGGGGCATCTCGGCTGCACCTCGGCTGCACCTCGGCTGCACCTCGGCTGCACCTCGGCTGCACCTCGGCTGCACCTCGGCTGCACCTCGGCGGGGGGGGGGGGGAGCGGGCATCATCATCTCGGCCGATCTCGGCTGCACCTCGGCTGAGCTCGGCCACCTCCCGACGACACAGGCACCTCGAGGAGATCATTAATCAATGACTAATTAACGACTAATTAATGGCACAGGCACCTCGAGGAGATCGCTCGGCGGGCGGCGGTGGCGGAGGACCATGCCAGACGGCGCGCCCCGCACCTCCCTCGCCCCACTCCACCACCACACCTCCCTCACCCCACTCCACCACCGCACCTCCCTCGCCCCACTCCACCACCGCACTTGCCGCCGCCGCCTCTCACCTGTACTTGTCAAGCCGCCCTCGCCTCCGCTGCTGCTCCCGCCCCCGCCAGTACCGTCGCCGGCGCACCGTCGCCGCCTAATGAAGGCCGTTCTCGCGTCCTGCTGTGCGCAGGTGGCGTACGATCCACGAGGCTGCCCTCGCCGCGGCGCAGTCGGAGGCGGCGATGGCGGCGGCGGCCGAGGCGGCGGCGGCCGAGGCGGCGGTGGAGGGGGCGGCGGTGGAGGGGGCGGAGCCGCAGGGTGGCAGCGGCGTGCGGTGCGAGGCCGCTTCCTCGCTCGCGGGCGCGGCGGCCGACGTGGCAGAGGGTAGCAGCAGCGCGGGAGGAGGCACGGGGGGCGGGGCTGGCGCCGGCGCGAGCGCGGGGCCGAGCGCAGGGCCCTCCGGGGCGGGGCGCGAGGGAGACCTTGCAAAGAAGCGGCGGAGGCTGATCTGAGAGGCGGCGCAGGCGCCTTGCGCCTGCGGCCTTCGCGCTGGCCCGGGTGCTGGCCCGTGGCTGCTTGGCGCTCGGTGCTGGCACGCGCTCTGCGCGTACTAGGTTTGGTGCGTGTCGCTGGCGGTGGGATCGCGCCCCCGCCCGCCTCGGGGCGCCCGTCCTCGGGGCTCCCGTCCCGGGAGGATCGCGCACGCGCACACACACAGGTGCTGCACGCGGGGGTTCGGGGGTTTGGGGGAGCGGGGCTGTGTGCGCGGCGTGGCATGCCCCGTGAGGCGTGCTGCCCGCCGCCGGTGTGGCTCTTGCGCTCGCGGCTCTGTGCGGCGTGTTGGAGGTCTGTCGGGGGACTAGGTCGGGGCGTCCGAGACCCGGTGCACGATGCTTGATGGATCATGGACATGGTTGGCGCGCCGTCTTGCGAGTGATGTGCTCTTTGACGTGATGTTGTAACGAGCGAGCTCTCACTCGCGCCTCGCCGGCGATAAAAAATGCATTAAAATATGGGCTAGTGCCATTTCACTGAGACGCGCTAATCTTGAAAACGTCTCCATACTCCAACGGAATCGGAGCTCCGTGTTGGCTGTTGCTTCCAGCGCCCTCCCCCGCGCTCCCTGGACCCTGCGGCCATGGCCGAGATGCTCCTAGGAAGAGAGGTCATCTGGCTACCGCGAGAGCGACCCAACTCGTCGACATCGTCCGATGATGGTGCCGCAAAGTCAGCCTTCGGAGGCTATCGTGGGTTCGTGGGGTCGAGCCGGCAGTAGCCGTGACATGTGGTTCCACCACCCCTCGTAGGCTTTGCCTCTGACCGCCACCGTTCCCAGCGCAGGCTGCCTAATGGGATGGAAAGGAAGGCTCGGCGAGCGTATAGAAGCGTGCTCGAGCTCGTCGTGGCAACCTGGGGGGGGGGGGTGTCATTCACAGTAAAATCCTTGGAGCACTTGGAGTGCAGTCGGTAACCTCACATCCAGGGCCGGGGAGCTCAGAAGCGCACCTAGCGGGCCGGATGATCGGCATCGGGTTACGGGCTAGAGAGCCCTGACCCCTAGGGGGGTGCGCGTAACGAAAACTTTGCGTGTCATCGGCGCCAATAGGACCACTCGCCCACCCGCCCACGCACGGTCGACTTGAGTGCTGGCCGAGTAGCTGGCTGACGCTAATGCTGGCGAGGGCCGAAGATACTGGCACACGCTCATCTCGGTCCTCTCCTTGGGATATCGGCCAGATGCGCAATAAGTCCCTCCTGTTTGGCACACGTGCCACCGAGTACTTGACAGACGGCTCCACGCGCCACCGCATGCATCCCCAAGCCCCACCACGCGCAGTCGCCGCTTTCGGCGTGCTCACGCCAGACCCTTGGCGCGACGTCACGACGCTCCTATGGGCCTCGCACTACCTGCCTACGGCAGCGGCAGCAGATGTGCTGCTCTTCCGCTACTTGGCCTTCGCGCACGAGGCGCCGCCGCCGGATCCGTCCAGCCATTGCGCGGGTTGCGTCGCCCTGCTCAATGGCCTCAAGTGGAACGTCCTCGAGATCGAGCGCAGCAAGCACCACCACACCGAAGGCAACCAGTGCGTGCTCAAGATACTCCAGTGGTTCGCGCACGCGATGCGCAACCCCGCGTACGCGCGGCTGCCGTTCGTCGGCTATATCGATCGCGACACGTGGCTCGATCCCGTGCGCATGGCACTTTTCCTACGGCGCGCAGCGACCGTCGTCGGCAGCCGTCCAGCGTACGGCGGCAGCTTCGAGCACGCGCACGGCTACAACGAGTCGAGCGGGATCCACACGGGCTACTCCATCGGCCCGGTCCGCATGGCCGACCCAATGCGCTCCTTCGCCTTTGCGTTCGGCGGATTTGTCTTCCTGAGCCCGCGCGCGGTGTCGCGCCTCTTCGACTACATCGAGCCACGCCATGCTCTGCTCCACGGCGTGACCCACTTGCGCGCACGCGGCAAGTGCGCCATGACGACGGACGTCTCGATGGGTTGGCTCATCGTGCAGGCATTCGCGCACTCGCGTGAGCTGGTGGCCGTGCACCTGCGCATGATGGACGAGGTCTTCAAGTGGACAACCTATGCATCCCTCGTCCCCGGCGAGACGCTCGTCGTGCATGGGATAGACTCCAACAGGCCGGACTTGAGAGACGCCAGTACGCTGTGGTTCTACGATGCGGTCGCGGCGCTGGTTCCAGTCGACCAGTACGCCCACGTGGCCAGCACCCTCACTTGCGTCGATGGCCCCCCGCGGAAGTGGAACATTGTCACCTCACCGCACGCGCGGCAACACAACTGGACGCTTTGCCACACGAGCCGTGATAACAAGCGCTTCCCGCGGCTGGTCACCAACCAACATCCGATCTTGCGCGAGGTCCAGCAGCTTAATCGCACGCGCGCGCTCACGCAGCTGACATGCACGGCTCGATGCAAGGCCGCGAGGATGTGTGATGGCATCGGTTGGCCTGTGGCCGTGGGTCACGCGTGCCCCCCCAACGGGCGTCGTGCCAAGTAATGCTATTGAGCGTCCCGCACGGATTGAGCTGTTCCAAAACAAATAAAACGGACATGTACATGTACATGTTGTTGTTGTGAGATGGGTAAAAAGGAACAGATCCCCGCCCGTGCGATCTTTGTGCAGGGTTCTTTGTGGGTGTGGTCGGCGACTAGCCGGGGTCGTCCTCCCGATGGGGGAGAGACTAGCACTCTAGCCGTCTTCCACATGGTCCCTCGGGTCCCTGCTGCTCCTAATCTCTTCGTACATCCTCCTGCTGATCTCCGCAAAGTCCTGCTCCCTCCCTCGTCTCGCCCTGCGCGTCCGCTCCGCCTCCACATCGTCTGCCCTGCGTCGTCTGTCGACGAGCTGTACAGACTGTACGCGGCAAAAGCCTTCCACGTCTGACGACAGGAGCCCCACGGCATTCAAAGTGCAAGGCCCGGTGCGCGTGGGTGAGCGGTGTGTGTGTGTGTGTGTGTGTGTGTGTGTGTGTGTGTGTGTGTGTGTGTGTGTGTGTGTGTGTGTGTGTGTGTGTGTGTGTGTGTGTGTGTGTGTGTGTGTGTGTGTCACGTCACTGCATCCTCTGCCGGTTCCTCCCGTCGCCTCTTCTTTGTTCGAATGTTTTTCAATCCATCCTTCACGAAGCCCTCCCATGTAGCTAGCGTTCTTTGCGAATGTCTCGAGATGGCCAGCAGGCGCTGTCTGCTCGCGGTCTGTGCGGGCCGCCCGTCCTCCTCGCCCTTCTTTCGTCCTCCCGTCCCTCCCCTCCACCATGGCCTCCTCGGCACTTCTTTCTCCATCCGCCTCGCCCTGCCTTTTCGTGTCGTGCCGTTCGCCCTCCATTCGGTGACCTCCATGGCTGTCCGCGACCTTTTGGGTGGCGCTCTCGATACCGTTGCGTCAACCTCGACGTCGCTGTCGCCCTCCCCGTCCCCGTCGTCGCCCATGCCTCGGTTCGCGTCATTGGTAGCGTTTCCGTTGCCCCCTCGTGCTCCGCCGTCGCCCTCTCTGCTCGGGCCGTTCGCGATTTTGCTCCTCCTGCGTGTCGCCCCTCCGTCTCCTCCCCTGCCTTCGTCGTCATCGTCGCTGTCGCGAAAGCCCTCCGGTCCCTCGATTCCCTCGTCTATCCCTTCCGCTGCGTCGTCCCAGTTTATATCCTCATCCTCTGTGCGTGTTTTCGTTCCCTCCCCTTCTCCATCGTTGTCGCCTCCGCCGAATGCGGCGCTGTCTCTGGACTCTCACTCTGCGTCTCTGCCCTCGCCTCCGTCCTCCTCGTCTCGCCTGCCGCGGCAAAATTTAAAAAATCCCGCGGTACCTCTGCGCACCCGCGCCCATTCGATCCGAAACGCACACAGCCACACCCACACGGTAGCCGCCTTCGACGTTCGAGCTGGCGCCACACGCACCCGAGACCCGTGCTGCGTGCACAAAGCCGTGGGTATATGCCACTTGCCGAGACTCAAACGGCGAACCGCGGCGTGTCGGCCGACTCGTCCCGCCACGCCAGCTCGGGCGGCGGGCGCTCCGCGTCGGTGCTGGCGTGGTCAGCACAAGCATCGGTCGGCTCGCCGCCTCGCGCGCCTTCGGGCTCGGGCGGCAGGCGGGGCAGCGGAGGGGCCACATCTGCCGCTGGCGCGCCGCTCGGCGGCTGCGCGGAGAGGGAGGAGAGGGAGGAGAGGGAGGAGAGAGACGAGAGAGACGACCCCGCCGCGGCGGGCAGGGCGGGCTTGACGGGCGGCGCATGCTCTGCGGTGGCCGCCTGGGCTGGGCCGAGGGAGCGGCGCGAGGAGCGGAGCGTCGAGCGGCGCGCCGACTCGCGGATAGACTGCCGCCACGCCTGTGCCGCCGCCAGCTTCTCCTCCGCCGCGCCGCGCCGCACCGCCCGCGCCAGCTCCTCCCGCTCCTGCTCGCAGCCAGGCGCGGGCGTGAAGGCGGCTAGCTGACGCGTCAGGCCGGTGGGAGGCGCGCGCGAGAGAAAGAGAGCTGCACAAGCAGCGGGGGAGACGTGAGGGTGGGTGCGCGGAGGGTGCGCGGAGAATCTTTGCGCGTGATGAAGCGAGATATCTCGGCTGCTCTCCGCGAATCTCGCCACCTCGCTCGTGGTGAAGAGCCACAGCTGCACCGACTCCCACCACGACGGCTCGCGCTCCCGAAAGGGCGAAAGGGCGTCGGAGAACCTCGCGGCCCGCTTGTCGCCATCTGTATCACCGCGCAGCTCCTGCAGCAGTAGGGAGTGGATGTCTCGAGAGGGGCAGCAGCGAGTTGCGCATTCGGCGAGTGGCTCAGACCAAACGGCGGCGATTGCAGCGGTGGTGAATCGGGACAGTAGCAGTGAGAGCCGCAGCAGCGACGAGATAGGCAGCTGGCCCTGGGAGGCGGGCAAGGGGAGGCGGCCGCACCTGCAGAGCCTCTCGCGCGAGCGCGTCGGCGCACGCGTCGACAAATGCCTAGCCACAAGCAGTTGAGCGATGGCGGGGACAAGGAGGGGGCGCTGAGTGGATAGGTGGCGTCGGGGCATGGGACGGATGCGCGGAATAGATAGGGCGAGGGATCCGCACATTTGGCGAGGCGCGGCCGAGTTGGCCGCGGACAGACTTGACGCCGACTCCGAGCGTGGCCTGCACCTTGATCGTTGAGTGGCGGAGCGAGCCGCGGACCGAATCACGGGCGGAGCCGCGGGCTGAGCCGCGGGCTGAGCCGCGGGCTGAGCCGCGATCATGTGCAGCGGAGGAGCGTGGGGCGTTGCTCCATCGCTGTGAGCGGCGGCTTGCAGGGTCGGCGAGCTGAGCCTCTGTCAGCGAGGTGACGAGCGGCCCCCAGCCGGAGAGCCAGGCAACCAGCCGGTCAGTCGCTGACATGCTCACCGCGTCGAGCTCCTCGGGCGGCACCACCTCCGCGACCGAGTTTGCGAGGCGGTGCAGAAAGGGAGGCCGCGCCGTCGCATGCTCTGCGCCGCCTCCAAGGGCGATGTCGGTGGTGGAGCGCCGGAGGTGCAGCATGCACCCGGTTCGGTCGCTGCCTAGCCGCCCTGCGGAAGCAGAGCGCGCAACCCCGATGAAATCTCGAGGTTCTCGAGGTGGATATCCTTTGGCCGCGTTGGGTAGCGAGGATTGGTGTAACCCGAGCCACGGAGGCGTGTTTTCTGACGGCCGACCGTCAGTGCACGGAGTTGCCCCTTCTCCGACTGCCCCGGCTAGTTCACGGGTTTCGCGGGAGTGACCCCATGCGTCAAACCCGAGACCTAGCGCGGGTGGGTTGGAGGGGCCTCGGAAAGGCGCGCAAGCACGCCCTACGTCTTCCCCTCCTCCCCATCGGGCCGCATGAGCGGCCACGCCTCGCAGATTCGTTTCCGCGCCTGGGTCAGGCGCGCGGGGCATCCCCCGGGTCGCTCGACCAGCGATCCGAAGAGTGGCCGCTATGCGAAGGAAAGAGTGGGGCCCTCGACGCCTCAGTCCGGCCCTCCGAGGGGGGAAGGGAATTGCGGGGTCCCCTCGGGCGCCTCAGTTCGGCCCTCCCGAGGGGGGGAGGGGAGCAAGGGGGTGGGGGGATCAGGGCGGTGGGGAGGGGTCTCGGTTTCTTGTGGCTAACACTTGCCTTTCGGGGAGGGGCCTCAGTGACAGGCGCGCGCAGTGGCGCACGCCCAACGTCTTCCCCTCCTCCCTCGAGGCAGCGAGTAGGCAGCGAGAGGAAGTCTCGAGCGCCTATATGAAGGTATGTGAGATGGTGATGGGAATGGGTGGTCGGGCGGGCGGGCGTCGGGGGACGAAGGGGTCACACCCGACGACCTCGGGAACTAGCCGGGGCAGTCGGAGAAGTGGCAACTCCGTGCACTGACGGTCGGCCGCCAGAAAACACGCCTCCGTGGCTCGGGTTACACCAATCCTCGCTACCCAACGCGGCCAAAGGATATCCACCTCGAGAACCTCGAGAACTAGAGAAAAAAATCGCACACGATGCGACCTCCCGCGCTCCGGTTGCCATCGCCGCGGTCGCCGGCCGCGCAGTGCACTGTCGGCACCGCGTCTCTCTCTGTGATCATCCCTGCGTACGACGAGGCAGAGAGGCTTCCGCGCACGCTCGAGGAGTCGCTCGCTCACCTGTCGACCACCCGGCGCGGCCCGTGGGAGATCATCGTGGTGGACGACGGCTCCCACGATTCAACTTGCGAGTTCGTCGCAGCGCGGCTGGCGGCGGAGCCGCGGCTGCGGCTCCTCTCCTCCGGCCGTGGGGCCAATCGCGGCAAGGGCGCTGCCCTCGCCGCCGGCGCGGCGGCGGCGCGAGGCGACCTCCTGCTCCTCCTCGACGCGGACGGCGCCACGCCCCTTTCGGCGCTGTCCGCGCTCGAGCGGCGGGTGGGCGCGCGCGGCTGCGAGATGGCCGTCGGCTGCCGCGCCGCGGCTCTCGCCGCTCGGCCCGCCGCGAGGAGGCTGATGGGAGTCGTCTTTGCGGCTCTCGCGTCGACGTGCGTCCGGGGCGTGCCTGACACTCAGTGCGGCTTCAAGCTTCTCTCCCGCCGCGCGGCGCGCGCGCTGGCTCCCCTCCCGTGCCTGCGCACTTCGTTCCCCACCCGTGTGTCTCTTCTTTCTCTAGGCGCGCGAGCTCTTCCCGTCGCTGCAGATCCGCGGCTGGGCATACGATGTGCAGCTCCTCGCCCTCGCGCAGGCGAGATTGTGCCGAGATCGACGGAGATCGGCCGAGATCACACGAGATCAGCCGGGATCACCAGAGGTTAGGCGCGCGGCCGGAGGCGCTTTTAGACAGGCACATTCCCCGGGCGGGCCAAACGCGGTTACCGATGGCCCGCCCCACCCGTCCCTCGGCCGAAATCGCCGATTTCGGCCCCCCCGAGGTCTCGAGGCCACCGACGCGGTTACCGCATGGCCCTGAGATGTTCGCTGGGGCCGCCCATGCCCGCTTCTGATCCGGTTTGCGCCCCGTCCGCAGGCCAGAGGCTACCGCATCGCCTCGGTGCCGGTGGCGTGGCGCGACGTCGAGGGGTCGAAGGTGCCCATCGGCTGACACGCCCACGACACGCCCACGACACGCCCACGACGCGCCCACGACGCGCCCACGACACGCCCACGACACGCCCACGACACGCCCACGACACGCCCACGACACGCCCACGACACGCCCACGACCTCGGTGCGCTCGTGACTGGCGACGCTGCTCACGCCGCACTCTCGGGTTCTCTCGCGTGATCTGGGGTCAGCGCGGGCAGTCGAATGGACAGGTGACGCCGCTCACGCCGCTGCAGATGGCGGCCGACCTCGTCGCCTTGCGGCTGCAGCTGGCGTGGAGTGCGTGGCGGCGCGGCAGCAGGAGGGAAGAGGCGGGGAGCGGAACCGGCTGGCGCGTGGCGTCGCGCAGCGGTGCGGGGAGGGGCGAGGCCCGGAGGGGAGGGGCGAGGTATGGCGAGATATGGCGAGATATGGGGAGGTATGGGGCGCGGAAGGCAGGGGCGAGCGGGGCTGCGCCGTGCGCGTACCGGGAGGTGGAGGCTGCTGGCAGCTCTGGAGTGGGCTTGTGAGGCGGCCGTCTCGGTGGAGCAGCAGTGGCTTCGGCAGCGTTTGTAGTAGCTGCAGCAGCAGTATATGAGGAAGGAGGAGGTGGTGGTGGTGGTGGTGGTGGTGGTGGATGAGGTGATGGAGGAGGAGGTGAGGGAGGAGGAGGAGGAGGAGGAGGAAGAGGAGGAAGAGAGGGAGGAGGAGGAGGAGGAGAGGAAGCAGCAGCAGCAGCAGCAGCAGCAGGAGAGGGAGGAGGAGGGGAGGGGGCTGTGGCCGCCCGTGCCAAGGAGTGGGTCGTCGAGGGGATCCGTGTCGAGCTCGGAATCTCGGCAAACCTCGCCTGGCGACGAAGCTTTGCGAAGGTGTGGGACGAGCCACCTCTGTGACCCTTGTGCGCTGCTCTCTCCGCGTAGGCAAGCCTCGCCGGCGACGGAGACCACATCTCGCCATATCTCCCCACATCTCCCAAGGTGCGGCAGCGGCGTGCTGGCGGCCGGCGCCCTCGCCCTCGGCGCCTCAAAGGTGACCCGTCGTCCTCTGGGGTCATCTCGCGTAACCTCGCGTAACCTCGGCTAATCTCGGGCAATCTCGGGCGCCGCAAAGGCGACCGCCGTCGACGTCGACGCGGAGGCGCTCGTGGTGGCCGCCGCCAATTTGGAGCTGAACGGCGGCCGAGTAGCGTGGCGGAGATCACCCCGAGGTCACCCCGAGGTCGCCCCGAGCGCCTCCACCTCACCCCATCACCTCACCCCATCACCTCACCACGAGATCACCCCGAGGTCACCACGAGATCGCCACGAGATCGCCACGAGATCACCCCGAGATCGCCACGAGATCTAGGCGTCGAGCAGCGCGCCGAGCTGCTGCACGTGCGCGAGGTGGTGCCGGGCGGGCTGGTGCGCCAGAGAGTGAGAGAAGTGACACACAGCCTGGCCGTACGCACAGGACACCGGCGCTCTCGCGCGCGGCTCGCCCATATCTCCCCATATCTCCCCATATCTCCCCATATCTCCCCACATCTCCCCATATCTCCCCATGTCTCCCCACATCTCCCCATATCTCCCCATATCTCCCCACATATCCCCACATCTCCCCACATATCCCCACATCTCCCCACATATCCCCACATCTCCCCACATATCCCCACATCTCCCCACATATCCCCACATCTCCCTATATCTGCGCTCTCGAGCGCGGGACACACACACACACACACACACACACACACACGCACACACACACAAGCCACTCCGCCGGCTGGACCTGGCAACTTTGTGAAGCCCCAAACACGCAACCTCGACACCTCAACAAGTTCACCCCAGTCATCCCTACCCATGATCACCTTGACCCTCCCACACTGATGAAGGGGTGATACAGAAGGTGAAGAAAGGTCAGGCTCGGACTGGACCCCCCCCCCCCCCCCTTGAAGGGAGTGATCATAGCGAAAAATGGGGTGATCGGGGTGATCAAGAGTACAGTCTGCCGAGGTTTCGGTCGAGGTTGCGTACCACAACGGATTCTGCCGCAGACCCTCGAGATTGGGGGAGATGCGGGGAGGTATGGCCGCACACCCTCGAGCGTGCCTCTCCCAGGTGCCTCCGGCGGATGTTGTGGTGGCAAACATCCTCGTAGGGCAGCTGGTTCGGCCGAGCATGGTCTGTTCCCTCTGTGCCAACCTCGCGCCAGGCGGGCTGCTCTGCCTCTCGGGCGTTCGGCCGCACGAGATCGGCAGCCTGAAAGAGGCGTACGGGACGTGGGTCGAGTGGGAGGACTGGATGTACGCCGAGGCCGACCCGGGGGTGGGCGGGGAGGCGTATTGGGGCACATGGGCGCGGCTTGTCGGGCGGCGCGTCGCGACGCCGGAGCAGACTGCGATGCTGTCCGAACACGCGGTGAGCTAATGCCGTGTAACGCGGAGTCTGGTCACCGGGGTAGAGTGAAGAGTGCTGACGATTCAAAAACAAGGTGTGGAGAAAGAAGCATCCTTGCTTAGATACATCAACTGGGCTCTTTGGGGGGCGGGGGGGGGTTGGCAGGGTTCGTGATTTCACATGGAAACAGCGAATCGGTTTCACTTTCACTTTCACTTCACATTTCATGTGAAACAAAATTTCACTTTTTCGAGCGAGTGTGAAGAGTCGTGTGAACGTGAATGATGACGGATGCTCCCACCGAGTTCCGACCACTCTGACACTCACTTGCACAGGTGTTGGCTCCCAAGCAGCAGCCAAGATGAAGGAGGCTGGAGATATTGGTCTCGCTGAGCTGATGTGTACACTAGACCTATATGAATCTCATGGCATGCTGTGGGCGAATACGGTGCTGATGGTGGGATGAACTCTCTCAGTGCAGTCGAGAGTCGACTCCGACGCATCGGGAGGGCGGCGGCGGCGGTGTAGGGGCGGCGGCGAGCTCCCGGTTGCAAATACTCGCCTCACAGTCCAAGATGGCGGCTCGCGCCCCCATCCGTGCACCGGCGTGCCACTCTAGTCCCGCCTGCCGCCCAGATACCGAGGGCGGGGCGCACTCTTCGACTTGGGCTATTATTTGCCACCGGGAGGGCGGCGGCGGCGGTGTAGGGGCGGCGGCGAGCTCCCGGTTGCAAACACTCGCCTCACAGTCCAAGATGGCGGCTCGCGCCCCCATCCGTGCACCGGCGTGCCACTCTAGCCCCGCCTGCCGCCCAGATACCGAGGGCGGGGCGCACTCTTCGACTTGGGCTATTATTTGCCACCGGGAGGGCGGCGGCGGCGGTGTAGGGGCGGCGGCGAGCTCCCGGTTAAAAATACTCGCCTTACAGTCCAAGATGGCGGCTCGCGCCCCCATCCGTGCACCGGCGTGCCACTCTAGTCCCGCCTGCCGCCCAGATACCGACGTCCGCGATGAGTGCCCGCCGTGGCCGAGAGCGTCGGGCCTCACGCGCTGGCACGGCACAGGTATGCGACGCAGCGGCTGCGTCACGCTCGCCCTGCTGGCCGGATTCGCCACCGGCGGGAAGCGTCCGCCTCCGCCTCCGCCTCCACGCGAGAAGGTCGGCTTCTCCTTCAACGTGTGGCCAGACGACCCACGCGTCCGCTACGACGGCGTTGCAGGGTGCGGCGCCAGCAGACACACAACAGACGCGGATCCACGCTCACGCCGCACTCGTGTGGAACGTCCAGCCACGCGCGCGCGATCGCCACGCACGCGTCCCGCCTTGCGGCCGCAGGCCCATAGTCGCAACCAAAGAGGGAGCGACCTTCACGCGGACCAGACTGGTGATGGATGGCGCGCCGGGCACCGCGGGCGCCAGCCCGGGTGTCATAGCCTCGCTGCGCACCGACGCCACGGCCGTCTATGCCGTCCTGGAGTACCTCGGCTCTCACCCGTGCGCCCATCGCTGGTGCACCATCCACACCGCTGTGCCTCACCGCTGTGCCTCACCACGGAAGATAGCGTGACCTGGCGCGTTCGCGCGTGCCTAGCACGGAGCCATGCTCGCAACTACCAGATCGCCTCCTCGTATGGCTCTCATACGCCGCTTGCGCCCGGCCGCAGCCCTACGATGCCTTCTGGGGGCTGCTACGAGCTGCGGCCGTGCCCAAACCAATGCCAGGCACGGCTGAAGGTCGACGGCAAGTGGGTCGACCCGCCGCCACACACGACCCTTTCCGGCGCGCCGCTCGCACGGGGCGAGCCTCCCATGACGCATCATCGCCCCCCCCCCCCCCCCCCCTCCCCCCCCCCTCGCGGACCAATTCCCGGACCAGTTCCGAGCGCTCATTCCTCTGCCGGCACTGCCCACCCTGCCTCCTCTCCCAACGCCAAAGGTGAGAGGCCGGACGAGGAGCTCTCGGGGCCGACACGTGGCTTTCTGGGCGAGGTGCGGGTGCAGCTCGCCGTCGCTGGTGTCGGCGGAGGCGGCGGGACTGGCAGTGGTGGAGGAGGTGCTGGCGGCGGCGGCGGCGGCGGCGGCGGCGGCGGCGGCGCTCACACCTACGCGCTGCATCTACCATGGGGCGCTCCGGTTCGGCTCAGGCGGTTTCATCTGGAGAGCCAGATGCCGGTGGCGCTTGGCGGACGCCGACCCTCACTCCTCCCGCTCGGTCCTCCGCTGGCCACCCGGCTGGTTGCTTACGGCGACGGCACCACCTCTGGCCTCTGTGCAGCAGAGGGGTATCCGCAAGGGCTCGCTGCCCTCAATGACGGGTGGTCGGCGGTCAACCTTGGCATCCCTGGCGCACGGACAACGCTCTCCGCTGCCGGCGAAACTGCTACCGCGTAAGCTCCGCGATGGGGGCGCCGTCAATCACGCCGTGCGACCGGCCGGTGCTAGGCGCCATCGCTGCCGCTCGGCCGTCGCTCGTCACGCTGCTGCTCGGGTTGGCCGACTGGCAGGCTTGCGACCGAGAGGTCTCGCAGCCGGCGGGCGGCCTCCTCGCCGCGTTGCGTGCCGCCGCGCCCGCCGTGCCGCTGGTGGTCATCACGCCGCTGGCGTCGCCGCATGACGAGGTGGCGTTTTCCGAGACATTTCCGAGACATTTATGTGGTTTGGAAGCCCACTCGCCGCTAACGACGCCTCCGCTGACCGCCTTCTCAGACACCATGCGAGGGGCCGCTCGGCGCGACGCTGCAGGAGCTACGAACGCAGCTCGCGTCGGCGGTGCAGGCGCGCCGCGCCGCTGGAGACGAGGCCGTCTACCTCGTGCAGGGGTCGTTGCTCGTCCCGCCCACCCATCTCTCTGATGGGTTCCACCCGAGCGAGGCGGGGGAGGAGGCGGTGGAGGCAAAGGGGAAGGAAGGCCAGTCGGCAGCGGCCAGGTCAGGGGAGCTGCCGGCGGCGAGGGCAGTAGAAGCGCCGGGAGGAGTGGTGGCGGCGTTGGCGTTGGTAGTGGCGGTGGTAGTGCTAGCACCGTCGGCGGCGATGGCGGGAGGCCCTTGATGGCTGAGTCCTTAGACCTGCCGTCACCTCTCCCGGAGGTGTCACTGCCACCACCGCCGTTGCCGCCGTTGCCGCCGCCGCCGCCGCCTCCGTCGCCGCCGCCGCTGCCACCACCGCCGCCGCCACCGGCACCGCCGCCACCACCGCCACCACCGCCGTTGCCGCCGCCACCACCACCGCCTCCACCGTCGCCGCAGACGCCGCATCACGAGGTTTCCTTCTCTGGCGGCGCCTTCTCGGGCGGCGAGTGGGGGGGCAGGAGAGAAGGCGGCAACAGAGCGGGCACCGTCAGGGTCGACAGTGGCTTCGGCGGTGCGGGTGGCAAGGGCGGCGGGGGCGCGTCCGGTTCCGGCGGCGGCAAGTCTCATGATGGCAGCTGGTGCGACAGCGACCGGGCAGGGGACACCAATAGGGTGGGATGCGCCAGCTGGTGCGGCGGCGGCGTTAACTCGCCCGGCGAGATGCCCGCTGCAGATGAGGTCTCCACTGCCGAGGCAGATGCCCACCTGTTCTGGCCCGCGAGCTCGGACGCGCTATCTGCCGCGGGCAACCGGCGCGCTGCGCACTGCGGCTGGTGCAAGTGCCGCGGATGTGTCTTTTGCGGTGGTGACAAGGAGGCGACAGCGGCGCGGGTGCAAACCTTTTCGAGCGCGGCCACGGGCGGCGCAGGGCCGCGGAGAGAGCGGGTGCCCCCCCCCCCCCCCCTGGCCGCAGGCGCACACCACTCACACACACGGCGTGCGACCGGCCTCGTTGCCATCCTCGCCTGCAGGCGCCCCTCGGGAATGAGCCCAACGGAACCGAGCACCGCCGTGGCCCCGGCCGCGACGGATACGGCGGCACTTTTGTTTCGCGGAGAGCGAGGCTCCTGCGCGTTGCGGCGTCCGGCGCCTTGGCGGGGCTGCTCTTGCTGGGTGTGTGCGGCGCCGCTTACTGCTGCCGCGGCCGCCGGTCGCGGCGGCGTGGGCCAAAGTATAGCCGTCCTGCGACGGACGAGGCACTGCTCCCCGTTGTGGTTCACGTGGAGGGTGGCCAGACACATGCTCTCGCCCTCGAGGTTGACTCAGTACGATCGCGCGACCAGCTCGCAGAGCTTCTCGCCGACGCCTACGCCTCTTTATTTATCCTTACAGAGTTTTGAGTGAGTGAGTTCATTCATTCACTGACTGACTGTCTCTCGTGTGAGCTGTGAGGGAGGGGCGAGGGAGTGGCCGCCGCTCTCCGAACCGGCACGGTCGATGCGTCGATCGGTCGTAGGACCCGCCCGTGTGGCTTCCGACCGTCGTCTTGGAGCACTTGGAGTGCAGTCATCGTCGCGTCTGGTTGGTTCTGACTTCTGTCTGTCTGGCTGACACTGTCGTGCGCGTGAGGCTGGGTCGGTTTGTGCCGTTGTGTGAGGCCAGATTTCTTCTTGCAGTGCGCGCCAGTCCCCACCGCGAATTCTTCTTTCGCACATCTTGTCTGGCGCGAAAGCCCAACCGCGCGCTCCACCACTCACCGGCCGCCGGTTCTTTCCTGCTCAGGCAGAGATGCTCGACTCGGCCAAGCTCCGCGGCGCCGTCTCGCGGCTGCTGCGCGAGAGCGGCACGGAAGAGCTCAGCACCCGAACGGTGCCATCCCGCAAGCCCTCCCACGCCTGCAGCAGCCGAACACAGGCCCCTGCTCTTCTGATAGGTCCGCGAGAAGCTCGAGGAAGAGTTTGGGTTCGCGCCCGGCGGGCTCAAGTCAGAGAGGGCACGCATCGCCACCGCGATCGACGCGGCGATCGAGCAAGGTGAGTGAGACCGAGAGGCTCCGTCGGCGGCCGACTCGCTCTGACAGCCACCGCTCTCGGGCTCAGGAGAGGAGGAGGCGGCGGCGGAGGGAGGCGGGGGCTCGGAGGGTGGCGAGAGCGATGGGGGCGAGAGTGGCGGCGGCGGCGGCGGCGACGGCAGCGGCGGCAGCGCTGGCGAGGAGTCGAGCGAAGCAGAGGAGACCGAGGACGACGGCCGGGACGGAGGCGACGGCAGTGACAGCGACTGGCAGCCGGACGAGACGGCGCCGCCGCGCTCCGCGGAGAGGAGTGCGGCGCGGTCGGGCGCTGCGCGGGCGGCGCCGACCCCGCCCGCGCGCAAAGGCAAGGCGGTGGCGGCGCAGGCCGCGCGCGCCGTGGCGGCTGCGCCGGGCCCCGCCGCCGCCGCTCGAGGGAAGAGGGCTGGGCATGACGCGGCGGACGAGGCGGCGGCGGACGAGGCCTCCCGCCAGCTCGTCCGCTCGTCCGCCGCAGTGCGCGCCGACCGCGCGCCGCCCTTCGAGTACTCAGTGCTGCACGCGTCCAAGGCGTTGCGCAAGATGTCGCGCGACGGCGCGAGCGTGCCGGTGCACAAAAAGGGGCGCGGGCAGGCAAAGGCGCGCTATCTGGTTGCTCTTCCGGGCCACCTCGCGCCGGTCGCGGGCGGCGAAATCGGCTCGATCGAGAAGCTCGACAGCCCGCACCCGGAGATGGTGCTGCAGTGGCCCGCCGGCCGCTTGCGGCTGCGCGGCACAGTCGTCCGCCCGCGCGCGAAGTGCCTGACACTGCTGTTCAACTGCTGTGCGAGTCCAGAGGAGTGATGCGGTGTGGATCATGAGTCAGGTACCTGACTCTGCTGCCCAAGGGGGAGCAGCTGCTGTGCGAGGACGACCTCACGCCGCTGCTTCGCACCCGAGTGATCACGACACAGCTCACGCCTCCTAACTGATTCTTTCTCAGGACGAGCTCACCTCCCTTCTTCTCTTCTCCGACGCCTCCTTCGAGCCGACCTCGGGAGGTGCGGTCAGCCTCGACGCCTCCTCCCGCCTCCCGCCAGCGCTGCACGCCGCGCTGCACCAGCACCCTCCTCGGTACGGCGGCGGCGGCGGCGCGGCGGGCGGCGGCGGCGCGGCGGGCGGCGCGGCGGAGGCGGAGGCGGAGGAGGAGGAGGAGGAGGAGGAGGAGGAGGGCGGCGGCGGCGGCGGCGGCGGCGGCGGCGAGAGTGCGGCGCGCGGCGGCGAGCGCGGAGGAGCGTCCGGTCGCTCGTTCCGCGAGCGGACCGTGCATCGGTATGTCGATGAGACGCGCCTTGAGCGCGACAGCTCCGACAGCGACGGCAGCGACGAGCCGTCGCCGCTGGGGGCGCGCGGCCGCGTTCGGCCGGCCGACCACGCCGCCGCTGCAACGCCTCGCGCTGGCGGCGGAGGGGCGAGGGGCGGGGCGAGGGGCGGGGCGAGGGGCGGCGGAGGCGGCGGCAGGGCTGGCGGCGGCGGAGGCGGCAGAGGCCGGGGAGGCGGCAGGGCGGTCAAGACGGCAACCATCGAGCTGAGCTCTGACGAGGAGGAGGAGGAGGAGGAGGAGGAGGAGAGCGATGGGGAGGTG
>NW_005198244.1:479148-480546 GCF_000372725.1 Emiliania huxleyi CCMP1516 | reverse complement strand
GGGGGCGTGCGCCTTGGCTCTGGGTCGCGGTCTGCTGCGGCCGAGGTGGGCGCCGCTCCTCACGAGCCGCGCCCTAAACGCGGGGCGGCGGCGGTGGCGGAGGCTGTATCGAGCTTGAGCGATGAGGCCGGCGACGCGTCCGACGGCGCGCGTGGGACGCTGGCGGCCGACGGCGCGAGAGCTGGGGGGTGGGGTGGGCGGGGGGTGGGCTCTGCTGGCGGCCGGGGAGCCGCCAGGCGCCGGCGGCACGACACGAGCCGCTCTGTTCATGGTGGAGGCTGTGGGGGGAGAGGTCGACGTTGTTTGAGTACTCTCACGGACGCGCTCACGGACGTACGTAGCCTGCAAGGCGGTATCGCGGTATGCGGGTTGGCATGTGTGACATGATGAGTTTATTATTTTTGCTCAGAGAAGAGAGCGCCAGAGGCGGTGGGTGGGCGCCCAGACATTGTTCACTGTCTGACCGTGTGACCGAGCGATCACACGAAAACGGGACGGCGCCCGACGTCTCCAACCAACGCGAGTCAGACCTCGTCCTTGCCGGGGCCCCCTCGCCTCCGAGGAGGTAGGGCGGCTCCAGCTCCGGCAACTCTGGAAGCCGCTGGAAGGAGGCGCTGCCGCCGAGTGTGGCGTCGACGAAAGCGCCCATCGCGCTCGCCTCGAGCCTACCCTCGGTCGCCGCCGCCCGCTCGCCCGCGCCACCGCCGCCCTGCAGCGCGGTGAAGCGCGCCCGCCTCCCGGGCTTGACGGCGACGAGGGCGGGGAGCGAGGCCTGCTCCAGCCCAAAGGCGGCGAAGAAGTCTGCCTGGCAAGGTGAGGTGAGGTGAGGTGAGGTAAGATACACGCCTCCGTCACGGAAGCAAGGACCTGACCGCCCTCGCGACTCCACGTCCAAAGGCAGGAGCCCCACGGCGTTCAAGGTGCAAGGCGTGGCGCGCGCGTGTGTGTGTGTGTGTGCGTGCGTGCGTGCATGCGTGCGTGTGTGTGTGTGTGTTTGTGTGTGTGTGTGTGTGTGTGTGTGTGTGTGTGTGTGTGTGTGTGTGTGTGTGTGTGCGTGTGTGTGTGTGTGTGTGGTGTGTGTGTGTGCGTGCGTGCGCGCGCGTGTGGTCTTGATGGTGGTGGTGGGGGGGGGGGGGCTTTCCAGCCAGCGAACAACCAGGTGGAGGCGGTGCCTTTTCCCTTGGCGCCCCCCCCAACCAAACGCGAGGGGGTTCTTTGTGGGGACCCCCCCCGACAAAACAAACCATTTTTGGGGGGAAATCCCCTTTGGGTGGGGTTTGTTGGTGTTAGGGGGTAAAAGTTGGTTTCTTGTTTCTTCTGCCTGCCGCATTATGAGCGTGGAGGATGGTGGGATACTTCTTCCAAATCATCTCTCCCCCCTTCATGTTGGGGGGGGGG
>NW_005198244.1:458749-479048 GCF_000372725.1 Emiliania huxleyi CCMP1516 | reverse complement strand
TCACGCACCATCGTATGGTGTTGGTGGCGTCTCTCGGTGACGTCTCGGAACGATCTTGGGATGGCCATCCCAAGATCGGAGGCGTCTGCCCAGCCAGGCTTGATGGAACCACGTACGTCGGTCGGTGGGACCACGTCGGTCGCGCGAGCGCCACATAAAAACGAAAATTACTCGAGACCTCGATAGAGTGGTGCCGAACAAAAAAAAGCTAGCGCTGAAGGCGCTCTTCTTTGATTGAAAATAGTTCCCCCGACCGCCTTTGCCTGACATCCACACGAGGCATACCATGCACTTTCCCTCGTCCGCTCGCGCTTGCCGCGCCGCATTGCGCCCGACTATGCCGCCGCGAGCTGCACACCTAGACCCTCGCGACGCCTATTGCTCACGGAACCCGCCGCCCCCTCACCACCCCTACCATGCGATGCGCCCTCGCTCGCGGCGCGAGCGGCTGCACCCCCCTCGGCCTCGCACCGCCTGCCTACTCCCGCTTGCAGGTACAACCGCTGCCATGGAGGAGGCCGCGAGACGCGTCCGCTGCTGCCCATTCCACACCCTTGTCCCGCGCGCGCGACCGCCCTCCCTCTCTTCTGGCAAGAGAGCGACCCGCTCTCGCTTGCTGGCCAATCGCCGCCCGGCTCCAGTCCGAGCGCCGAGGACGCGAGAGAGCGTGCCGGCGGCCTCGTCTCGACGCTCACGCCGCGACGTGCGGTCCGTAGGCGCGTCCGCGTTCTCCTGGCCGACACTCGTCAGTCATCTAGAGCTCGCATCTAGTCCTCCGGCGGAGATGCGAAACCTGATGCGATTTCACGATTTTCTTTTCCCTTACCCGAGGCTCTAAGGCGAGGCTTGGGTACTGGTGGGGCGGGGGTGGCGGTAGGGGTGGGGGTGGGGGTGGGGGTGGGGGTGGAGGTGGAGGGTGGGGGATTGGAGATGTGTGAGATTTGGAGATTGCCCGAGATTTTCTCATACCCCCATGTACCCCCATGTACCCCCATGTACCCCCGATGTACCCCTTAGTCATCTCAATAGCAGTTTTTAACCCTCTTTCATATGGTCGCGATCCCGTAGGCGCTTGCCTTTCCTGCTACGAGCCGAGATTGACCTGAGATTGACCCCGCCGAGTGAAGTTCCCGCCTGCTCGCATCTCTGCTGCGTCTAGAGAATGCCACTCTGTGTCCGCAGCCGTGAGGGCCACTCGAGCGCTGGCCTGCACCTGCCATCGGGGACACCACCTTCAATCGCTTCTTGACTCTGCAGGAATTTATTCGATCAACATGCTCAAACTCGAGCTCGTGCCGGCCGCCGGTGACAAGCTCGTGCTCAAGCTCTCTCCTCCGCCGCCGCTTGCTGACGAGCAGGTGTGCGTTAACTTGCAGTGGCTGAGGGAGGGGGTATAGCACACGCGCACCGCTGCAACGCACGCAACGCTGCGCCTTCCCTGCAAGACGACCCTCTCGCGTTCTGTGGCTGACAGGCGTCTCTGGCGGACAACATGGCCGTCATCGACTCTGGCGGAGGTAACGCCGTCGGCATCCCCTCCGAGCCCGTCTCGCTCAAGGATGGCATCGACACCGGCACTGGCGGCACCTGCACCGCCAGTGCCGGCACTGGCAACGTCCCGTCCGAGGGCGAGCCCGCCGGCTCGCTCGCCGGCGTCCACTTTGCGGGCGTTTCGACGGGCGTTTCGCTCGACGCCGTGCCCGAGGCGTCCCGCCTTACGTTCACCGTCGACGATCCGGCCGGCGCCAAGGCCGTCGGCAGCCCGCCCAAGAGCGAGCCCGGCCGCATTATCATCCCTCTCCCGTCTCTGAAAGCGTGTGCGTACTTTCCCTCGCCCACAGGCGTGCGGCGTCAAGGACGTCAAGGACATCCCCGTGGCAAAGTGTGGCACGGAGGACGTCCTCAAGAAGGACCCGGCCGCGGAAAAGGCGCCTGACGCGGGCCCGGTCGACTCGGACAAGGCCAAGGCCATGTTCGTTTTCTGGTCCAAGCTCGCGCGCCCGACCGACCCACCGACGGTCCCCAACGGCGTCATCAAGAACGACCCGGCGCTCAAGCCGGTCATCAAGACCGACATGGCTCTCAAGCAGGCAGCGGTTTGCGGCGAGACGCTGCCGTCGATCAAGAAGTTTCCGGAGGAGCCCGCCCCAGCGGCGAGCGCCTCCCAGCACCATCCCGTGCACACACTGTGGTCGACCACAGTGTACGTCACGCGCAGGGCATCGACGAGTGGGCTCTCAAGCCGGCGGCGGCCGGCGGCGAGATGCAGCCGTCGATCAAGGAGTTTCCGGAGCCCGCCCCGGCGGCGAGCGCCTTGCTTCTGCGCCGTGCGCCTGCCGACCACTCCTTGACCCCACCCCGCTTTCATTGCGTAGGGCGACGACGGCTGGACCGTCTCGGCCAAGGAGTTTCCAAAGGAGAAGCCCGCCCCGGCGGCAAGCGCCGCATTCTGTGCCGTGCGTCTGCGGACCCCATGCGCGTTCGATGCGTAGGGCCAGCCCGACTGGATCGTCTCGACCTCGCGCAACAAGACAGAGCGCAAGGGCGAGGTCACGTCCACGAAGGTCTCCAACAAGTACGATCTGCTCGACGACGTCGAGACGAAAGTCAAGGCGGAGACCGACGAGGACGAGGACGAGAAACAGGCAAAGGAGAAGGGCGCGTCGGGCAAGGAGTCCACGGTGCGCGCCCTCCCACACAGACGACACACACTGCCCCGCGCCTTTGCTTGACAGCGCGTTGCGCGCGCCGCAGTTCGAGTCTGTCTCGCCCGAGTCTGTCGGTGGCATTGGCAAGCCGCCCCGCGGCTCCACGCCGTCGACCACAGATTCGGTGCTCGCCGCCTGCATACGCCGGGTTCCCTTTTGCCCGTAGCTCACAGCCAGTCTGACTCCCACAAACCCTGTTCAGGGCGCGACGATCGATGAGACCGCCACGCCGGAGGGCTCCGTCTCCGCCTCCGGCTGGTCCTCCTGGTCCAAGTTCTGCTGCCGCAACATGCTCTGCACCGTCTTCATCTGCCTCATCGCGAGCGGCGTCTTTGGCCTTGCTCCCTCCTCTGGCGGGGTTGCGCGCATTGCACGCGACTTGTCCATGCTGCCCAATACGATCGCGCTGCCGCTCCCGGCACCGCCCCCCTTTCCCCCTCTCGTCTGTACTACATCTAGCTAAGCCTCTGTAGTCCACAGCCGCTGCTTGTCCGCCATCACAGGACGGCGGCGACGGTACGCTCCCGTCAGAAGTGTCGCGGGTCAGCGCGGGGCGCGACATCCTGTTCGCACCGAAAGGAATGAAGTCTTTTGTGATCGCTTTCAAGTCGGCCGAGTGCGCCGACTTCGCTCGCAATTTGGTGAAGAACAAGCTCCTCCAGGCGAGCCGATCGGGAGGGACTCCCCACAGCCGCGCTCTTGACGGAGAGTGATGCGCCCCCCCCCCGGACGCAGGTGCTCGGCGTGCGACCCAACAACGTCGAAGTCTCTTGCGGCTCGGGCGCTCGCCGCCTGAGCGAGACATCTGAGTCCGACACGTACGAATACCAAGTCGTCGTCAACGGCAACGAGATGGAGTTGGAGGAGATCAAGGATGCGGCCAAGGTGTACTTCACTCAGAGTTCCAAAGCCGAATTCGACCTCGGGATGGCCCTCACCGCAGTGACAGTCGATGGCGAGTTAGTCAACGTCGATGTGAACGTGTGCAGGGCATGGCAACCCGAGCAGTGTGGGATCAACCCGTCTAACATTCGCGCGTTTTGCGACGCATCTTACAACCCAACAGTCGGAGTTGACTCGGTCTCCGGAGGCGTCAAAGTGACCGCCACCTTCCCCGTCGCGCCCGGCCTTGCAACCAAGAACAGCGCTGTCAACTTCCTGGCTGGGAAGGGATATGACCCGGACAACTTTGGCAAGGCCCCCCCTCCCCTTCTCTTTTCTCCCTCCCTCACTGCCAGAGACTTCGCCTCACGTTGCGTGCACCCGCAGGACATCCTGAAGTACACGTACGACGCCAACAAGCTGTGGAGCGTCGGCACGCGGGACTACGCGCTGCCCGATATTGTGTCGGTGTACCATCCGCTCACAACCTGCTCCCTTGAGGTCGAGAGCTCGACTTCGAGCATTGCGAGCTCGGCCGACAAGGCAGCGAGCGAGAGCCAGTCACGAGGCGGGGGCTACGAGAAGGTAGTAGAGCAGACCACGAAAGCAGAGAAGGGAGGCGTTGGAACGGAAAGGAAGCAAACCAAGACGACGCAGATCGGCTTTGGAAGGTCCAAGGAGACGAAGAGCTACGAAAAGGCTGCCAGCCAGGGACTAGACGAGGAGTACACTTTCCGGGCCCGCGCAGTGGCCATGCACGCCACGATCGATACCAGCCATTTGACAAGCTGCGACATGTCCGAGTATTTCGTGACCGCTGTGCTCGACTTGGCAATGAAGATCGCTTCTGACGACCAAATGGACTACACCTCTGATCTCGACGCGTTCCTCTACGACTTCGGGACACACTTGCCAACAAAGTTCGAGCTCGGCTGCGAGGCGACGCGGGCATACCGGTTCAGTTCCTCGATGGACCAGTCCGCAAAGAGTGACAGCTTGAACAAAGCCTCCAACAGTGGGTTTGACGTTATGGGCTTCAACTACAAGCAGGAAAAGAGCAGCTTCACCACCACGAGCAACGAAATGGTCGTGTCGGCCGGGGAAGCGGTGGGGTCCACCCAAATCACGTGCGGGTCGCCCAAGGGAGTGGGTTCAGACACGGCTTCGCTGGACGACTTCTGCGACAGTGTCGCAATGAACAACGCACAGAGCCACATCCCGCACCTGCTGACTGTCGATGAAATGGTGACGGTCTGGTCCATCATGGCAAAAGTCGAGCCATGGATCGGCACTGGGACGCAGGACGCTCCGGAGATCAGCAAGGCGGACATTGAGGAGGCGGCAAGACTGGCCGAAGACCGCTTTACCACGCTTATCACCCCGGTTGGCGATGAGGCGGAGTGTTTCACGGCCGGCCACCTGGATCCTCCGAACGAGCCAGGTGCTTCGCTTGCCGTTCCTCCCCTCCGCCCTCCCGCGCGCTCTCACCCCGAGTCGGTTCTCCTTAGGCGTCTGCGCCTTCATTGGCACGGGCTGGGATTGCTCCAAGTGCTCGTGCTACAATCTAAATGCCGGTAAGCCGGATGCTGAACCTCGGTCGTCATGCGCTCGCTCGGCTTGTAAGCCAGAGCAGCTCACAACGAAAAGGCCCGGGACGGCTGCTACGGGTGCGGCAGCGGGGCTAGACAGCGGGATCATCGATGACGTGAGGATCTTTGGCGACTCTGGGTGCGCCAGCACTGTTGGGTGGCAGAGCGTAGAGGGCGCAGGCGCGCTGAATGGCGACCTCAATCAGGATGCCAGACATGCCAAGTCGAAGGACAAGATGTACCTCTGCTATCACACGACCAAGAACGTGGAGGACACTGGGGATGCCGACGAAAACGTGGAGGGGATC
This sequence comes from Emiliania huxleyi CCMP1516, assembly GCF_000372725.1. Lineage (NCBI taxonomy): Eukaryota > Haptophyta > Isochrysidales > Noelaerhabdaceae > Emiliania > Emiliania huxleyi. The sequence continues at coordinate 473,561 of NW_005198244.1, read as the reverse complement.
ATCGACCTCAAAGTGGTCGAAGGCAAAAAGACTTACTGTGACCGCGAAATTTCGGATAAGTACAAAAATGTCATCGGTGGTCGTGCGACCGACAAGGCGACCGATTGGAACGCGGACCTGAACAATGGTGTGGGCGGTAGCTACCTCTACCTGTGCCAGGCGAAGTCCACGGAAGGTGCTAAACTCGTTTCTTTGAAGTTCTACGAGTCAAAGAGCTGCCCGAAAGACTACACGATCGTCGATGGCTGGGGCGGCGCAGATGGCAACTTCAACCAAGGAGCCAAAGGCGGCGGAAAGAGCATCTACTTGTGCGCCAAATACGATACAATTGGGGAAGCGATGGACAATACCGAGACAGGTCCGCTCTTGAAAGCCTTCAAGTACCTGACAAAAGCAGAGTGCAACAGCAAATGCCTCCAGTGGCCAGTGGAGACTGGGGACCAGTTACGCGCCCCTGCCCCGTATCCCGGCCACTCCTGCTGGCTCTCTCAGTTAACTAGAAGCCCCCCCCTCAACCCCCCTTCAGATGCCACGGGTTCTGGTTCAACGCGTACGACAACAAGACTTTCTCGGGTGGCGAATGCAAGCTCTACTCGACGAGGTTTTCCAAGGAGACAATCGACCAACATTTCCAAGACCCCCCCGGATCGGGGGCTTACTTTCAGTACACGCACAACAAAGATGGGTGCCACGCAGACTACCCTGGGTGGTGGAAGTCACCGTCCACCTGCTGTGCTGCTTCCGACTACACCTTCCATTCCATCCCCAAGTGCGACGACGCCATTGCCTGCGGCGCCGAGCTGACCTGTACGTGCTGTGTGCCGAGGGACAGCGGAGCCAACTGCACGGAAATCGACCGCGCGGAAAGCGGCGAGACCCTCCTCGGTGACGACGGAGAGTTCTACCCGATTTGCTCCATTTGTCCAGCCAATGCGGAGGTTGTGAACGCCGTTACGCTCCTCGCCTATCCTGACGTCACGTGCCCGTTTGGATACCGCGATGTTCGTGACGCAAACGAGTGCGAGCGCCTCGCCATTCAGAATGGTGCCTCCCTCGTAACAGTCATTGCCTCGCCGTCCACTGCGTACACGCTGCTTTACCCGCTACCCCCTCGCTCTCGCAGGATACGAATGGGTTGGGCAGCTGTACAACGACGCAAACTGGTGCCTCCCTAGTAACAGTGCCTCGCAGTCCACACTTACACGCTGCTTACCCGCGCCCCCCCGCCCTCGCAGGATAGACGGCTGCTTCGAGTGGTACGATACCACAACTCCGGCGACTCCGGGGACGTGGCAGAGGGTTTACTTCAACAATCGGCCGGGCGCAGCGACGGGTGAATACGGCGGCAACAAGCCTTGTATCTCGGAGTCGATCGGGGCCGTGACCGTTACGACTGCGGCAGGGGCTCCATATGCAATCCTCCTCTCCTACTCTCCTGACGTCACGTGCCCGGCTGAATACCGGGATGTTCAGGACGCACGCGAGTGCAAGCTCCTCGCCGAGCAGAATGGTGCCTTTCGATGCTAGCACAGTATTTTCTTCCCTCGGTGAGTATGCATTGACGCTCACACGCGCCCGCCCACCCTCTTCGCCGCAGGGGGCGTGTGGAAAGGTGAACTGAACGACGACACGAACTGGATCCACGGCTGCTTCAACTGGTACCCCAGCCCGGGAAACCCGAAAGGGTCCAGCCGCAACGTCTACTACAACAACCGTCCAGGCGCAACATCGGGCGTCTATGGCGGCCACAAGCCGTGCGCCGACAACCCCGTGACCCGCACTTCCGAGACACCCCCTGACGCCGGGCGGTTGTCGTAGGTGCATCTCGCAAGCCTGGTCGGGGACGGAACTTCTCCTCCTCCTTATCCTCGAGACCTATTCTCCTGGCGTCACGTGCCCGGTTAATTACCGCGACATTCTGGACGCTAACGAGTGCGAGCGCCTTGCCATTCAGAATGGTGTCTTCCTAGGCTTAGCCACCTGAGCACATCACTGCGTTGTCCATTGGCAGCTCACCACCCGCCCGCAAATCCGCCGCAGGGCACACATTTGTTGGGGTACTGAGCGACGACGCCAACTGGATTCACGGTTGCGCCCTTCACCCCTCACACTCGCGCGCTCTGTGCCCATGCAAATGACGCTCATCCACCGCGAATGTAGGCTGCTTCGAATGGTATGACACCAAATACGCGGATGGGGGCAAACCCAAGGGATCATTCAAGAAGGTCTACTGGAACGAACGCCCGGGCGCAACCTCGGGTGTCTATGGCGGCCACAAGCCGTGCGTCTACAACCCCGTGACCTGCAACTGCGACACCCCCAACACCGGGACCATTGGCAAAAACGGCTACACTTGCACCGACGGGTCTTTTGCCTACTGCGAAGAGACCCAAATGTGCACCGCCGTCGAATCGTTCGAGAAGTACAAATGGGGCGGATGCACCGAAGCGACGCCGTGCGAATGCTTCCCGTGCGGCTCTGAGGCTGTCGGGACCGGGCTCGTCCGCTGCGGGACCGCCACTCCCAACTGCAACAATCAAACTGTGGGCTCCGGGTGCTACTCCACGTCGTGTGTGGAGTCGTTCGCATGCGACTGCGACTCGCAAGTGTGCGTGATTTGATGGATGGCGGCAACAAGCCGTGCGTCTACAACCGCCTTCTCCGCGTTCGAGGAGACAGTGTAACCTTGCCGAGGCCTTCTCCGCCTTCGAGGAGACAGTGTAACCTTGCCGAGGCCTTCTCCGCCTTCGAGGAGACAGTGTAACCTTGCCGAGGCCTTCTCCGCCTTCGAGGAGACAGTGTAACATTGCCAAGGCCTTCTCCGCCTTCGAGGAGACATGACGCAACGCGAAAAGGACGCGGAACGTTTGCGCTTCACACTGGTTGGACTTCAGTTCACCGACGCCTCGTCGCGATCCTCCAGCACAAACTCTAGGAGGGAGCTTTCGCGCTTCACACTCGTAATGGCGCTGTGTTCTCTTAGCTGAGGGGTGAACGTGTGTGCGCGCCTCTCTCGCTCATCGGACTTTGCTGATGGCACCGACGGCGCGCTTCCCGCCTTCCCCTGCCGCGCCGAGACGGACTACGCGTTCCCATTTGGAGCGGTCGCGCTCGCGACCCCGTCTAGAGGTAACCGACGCCCCTGAGTGTTTTGATACCACGGCTTTTAGGGAAAATAGAGAGGTCAGATGGAGCTTCGGGCGCGCCCCCACGAGCCGCGGGCGCTACTGGGGAGGTATGGTAGAGCTACTAGGCTCTTGCGGGCTGTGCGAGCGCATGATATCTCCCAACATCTCCCAATATCTCCCCATATCTCCCCATATCTCCCCATATCTCCCCATATCTCCCCATATCTCCCCATATCTTATCTCCCCATATCTCCCCATATCTCAGGCTCTTGCACGGGTACTAGACGTCGTCCGCCGCCCCGCCGCCTCCACCACTCCGTCGCGCGTCTCCGCCCCGCCCGGCAGTATATGCAGAGCCACCCAGATCAAGAGCATCTCAAGGAAGTGAGCGTCGTGCCGCGTGCGTTTTTGTCGCCTCGCCGGCTGGCTCCGGGTTCGAGTCGCCCTTCGCGCTAGCCTTCGCGCAGCGAATGCGCCCGCGACAAAGACGAGACGTGGACGTGGACGTGACGTGGATGTGGATGTGGATGCTGATGCTGCCGCGGCCGCGCCGCGACGCACGCATTTGTTTTGGCGACGACGCTGCGCCGCGTCCCGCCGCGTGAGATGGCGCCGCCGCGGGGTTGGTGCCGCGATCAACGCGCCGCGGCGCTCTAATGTTTTTGAGCTACCTAGCCTTCGTTGTTAATATGAATGAACAAGAAGGGACACACTCATGCTGAGAGGGAGGGTGTAGAGGATGTAGAGTGTAGAGCGCTGTAGAGATGTAGAGCGCTCTGGAGCGCTGTAGAGCGCTGTAGAGCTGTAGAGCTCTACATCCGGCGCGGGACGGACTGCCCTGCATTGTAGAGCGCTGTAGGGCGCATGTAGAGCGCGATTTACTTAGTGATTTCACTGTGATTCGCACTCTACATCGGTCTACAACGCAGGCAGTCCGTCCCGCGCCGGATGTAGAGCTCTACAGCTCTACAGCGCTCTACAGCTCGCTCCAGAGCGCTCTACATCTCTACAGCTCTACAGTGCTCTACACTCTACATCCTCTACACCCTCCCTCACCACTGCACGCAGCCGCTGCACGCCGAGCTCGTGCGGAGGGGCCGCAGCGCCTACGACGGCTCGGCGCGCGCCTCCCTCTACATTTATTTACAACACGCGCGAGGAGGAGGTGGTGTGTGTGTGTGTGTGTGTGTGTGGACATCCTCGGTCCCAGCGGGTTTTCACGTAACAAGTATACACATCCTCTGCGCGGAGCTCGAGTCGACGATCGAGCTCTTCCGGAGCATGGAGTAGGCTGAGTGTCGTAGGTCGCGTGACAATTCCGTCCGAAATAACGAGTCGAGGCCAACCGGATGGCCACAACAAACAGCGCGCGCGCGCGCGCGCGCGCCGCGCGCGCCACGTGTTAGAGGCTCTGCTGGACGAAGGATCCGCCGAGGCTCGTTAGGCGTGCACCATGCGCGCGCTGCTGCTGGCCGTCCTCGCGGCCGGTAGCCACGCGCTCCGTGTGGCAATGCACGCTCGGCCTGTGCTGCCGCGGTGCGGCACACCGGTGTGCAGCGTCGCATCACCTCTCTCGGAGGAGAGAGCATCCAGCAGACCACTCAGGCGGAGGATGTGGTCATCTACAGCAAATCATGGTGCCCGTACTGCGCCAAGACGAAGGCGCTGTTCGACGACATGGCGCAGCCGTACACGGCCATCGAGCTGGATCAGCGTGCCGATGGCGACGAGCTCCAGGCGGCGCTGCTCGATCTGACGCAGCAGCGGACGGTGCCCAACGTCTTCGTCAAAGGGCAGCACATTGGCGGCAACGACGACTCGCAGCAGGCTGCTCGCAGTGGCAAGCTAAAGGCGCTGCTGGAGGCGGACACGCTGACTGGCGTCGTCGTGCCGACGGCTGGCGCCGGCTCGAGTGTGACCGCAGCGCAGCTGCAGGCGAAGGAGTCAGGCAAAATGATCACCGAGACTGAGGCGACCGTGCGCAAGGTGGCTGGCGTGGGCATTGGGCTCGCGACTGCCTTCTCGTACGCGACGACCGGCCTTGCTTACACGGCGCTGGCTTCGGGCATCTTCGGCGCTGTCTGCGTCTATCGCACGGGCGCCGAGTATCAATGAGGGTGTATCGCGGGCTCGCGCTGGAATGTCGATGGAGTGCTCTCCATGTCTGAGATTCCGGCTGAGTTCGCGGACTTCGTGCAAGCCAAGCAGCGCCAGCTCGCTCTCAACGTCCTCACCTCCTCCGCGGCCGGCGTCGTCCTCGCCAACCTCGCCGCGCTCGTCGCCGGCGACGCCTCCCTCGATCTCTTCGCGGAGATCGTCCAGACGCAGCTGCCGCTGATCGCCCTGACGGGTGCCGCCGCGGTCCTCTCGGGCACCGAGATGGCGCGCCCGCCCTGGGCCAAGTAGGCTCTCTGTGTCTCTCAACTATGCTGCTGCAGCTCGTGGCCGCGACTCATGACGGCGGAGCCTCAAACATGGGCTCCGTGTGAGGTTGTCGTGGCTGCGTGTTGTTTGCGCGGGACCACAAAAATCTTACTACTGATGGGGAGGAGCGGGGGGGGGGCGGACTACATCGGCCGCATACACCGCCCTCTGCGTGGATAAGCTGTGGTCCGCTCTCAGTCTGGGCCTGAGCCCTGGTCTGAGTCAGACAGCCTGACAGCAACCCCCGGACAGCGCCTGACAGTGCCCGACAGCCTGACAGCGCTGACAGCACTTTCTCTGACAGTCTGACAGCACGTGTCTGACAGCCTGACAGCAGAGTCTGGCAGGCGAGGGGTTCCGTCGCTGTCAGGCCCTAACGTGACAGCCTGACAGCTGCCTGACAGCCCGACAGCACACAGTGGCCTGACAGCAGCGCTGACAGCCTGACAGCCCGACAGCAGCACAGACCGTACACAGACCCCGTAGAGCCTCTTTCTTGTGCCCCATTGAGGGTATAACAAAGTTACATGCAAAGACATGTGAGTGTGGTCCATGTAGTCATGGGATGGTCATGGGTCTCTCTCTCAACCCTCCCGCCCGCCACCTCTGCGGACCCCTCTCTAGCACCGGCGGCTGTGCTACTACAAATGAAGCTACAAGCTGACGAGCGACAACAATGGGGAGGCCTTCCGCTGGACCAGCAACTACCAGATCATCAGCAAGGTGTACCTGAAGAAGCACTCCACCCTGCCTCTCTGCTATTCTCTCAGTGCGGCAGACAAGAAGATGGTGACGTCCACCATGAAAAAGATGGTGGGACCGGAGGCAGAGTAGAGGCTAGAGTATGTGTAGTAGAGTCCTGCTGGTCTCCTCTTGATAGTGTCATAAGTGTGGCTGGTGTGTGTCAGAGCCTGACAGCACCCCGACAGCACCACCTGACAGCACCTGACAGCAACCGCCCACCGTCTGACAGCAGCAGCAGCCTGACAGCTCTGACAGCTCCGACAGCGTCTGACAGCAACACCCGACAGCTCCGACAGCACCTGACAGCTACAGAACCCCTCGCCTGTCAGACATGCACCCGACAGCACCCGACAGCACTGACAGCACCTGACAGCTGGTCTGACAGAGGCACCTGACAGTGCCTGACAGCTGCCCGACAGCCCGACAGATCACCTGACAGCACCTGACAGCCTGACAGCCAGGGCTCAGAGTAGAGGCTAGAGTATGTGTAGTAGAGTCCTGCTGGTCTCCTCTTGATAGTGTCATAAGTGTGGCTGGTGTGTGTCAGAGCCTGACAGCACCCCGACAGCACCACCTGACAGCACCTGACAGCAACCGCCCACCGTCTGACAGCAGCAGCAGCCTGACAGCTCTGACAGCTCCGACAGCGTCTGACAGCAACACCCGACAGCTCCGACAGCACCTGACAGCTACAGAACCCCTCGCCTGTCAGACATGCACCCGACAGCACCCGACAGCACTGACAGCACCTGACAGCTGGTCTGACAGAGGCACCTGACAGTGCCTGACAGCTGCCCGACAGCCCGACAGATCACCTGACAGCACCTGACAGCCTGACAGCCAGGGCTCAGAAGCAAGGCGGACATGGCATATCGCTCTCGGGCCCACAGACATCCCGCACACCCGCCGCCACCCGCGCGCGCCCCGCCCCACCCCGGCCGGGAGAAAGGGGAGTGACAGTTTGGGACGGCGACAGCCCGAGTATGTTGAGTCCTGGCTCAACAACGCAGGTTTCAAGAGGGGGTGGTCCGGCTCACAAGTCCGGCTCACGCGCCTCGAGCTGACCATCTACCGCACTGAGCACTTCCGCCCCCTCGCTCCCAACCCATCCACCCCGCCCCGGGCCGCGCCGCGCGATCTCGGGCGATCTCGCGCTATCTCGGGCGATCTCGGGGCCGCGCCGCGCTATCTCGGGCGATCTCGGAGCGTCGCTCGCGCGGCGTCATTTTTTTACGCGCTTTAGATGGCCGCCCAGGTGCTGCCGCGGGACCTGCCGGCGAGCCGTTTCGTCTAGCGTTCCAGCCCGGACGCACACGCGCGATGCCAAAGAAGAAGAACCGAAAGGACGACGACTGGGAGGCGGAGGCGGAGGCTATGGCGCTCGAGGCGGCAGCCGAGTACGAGAAAGCCGCCCGGGAGGAAGGCCGAGCCAGGAAAGAGTCGCGGGTCGACGCGCTGTTTGCAGACGCGATCGCGCGAGGCAAGGCCACCGAGGCCGATCTCGACCGGGCCACCGACGAGCTCGCGAGCGGCGCAAAGACCGAGGACGAAATCGTCGCCTTCTTCTTCCCCAACGCGGCGCTCGGCGCTGCTGCCGGCGCCACCGGCTCCGACGACGCTGCCGCAGCCGGCGCGGCGAAAAAGGGCCGCGCCTGGCGGGAAGGACGCGACGGCCGCGCGGCGCGGCTCGTCGGTGCGCCCGAGGAGGAGGGCGAGGAGGAGAGCGAGGAGGCTGCGGCGGCCGCCGCAGCGGCAGTCCACGCGCTGCACGCCGAGATCTTTGGCGAGGGCGGCGAGGGCGGCGAGGGCGGCGAGGGCGGCGAGGGCGGCGAGGGCGGCGAGGGCGGCGAGGGCGGCGAGGGCGGCGAGGGCGGCGAGGTGTTTGCGGCGGACGGGCTGAGCGAGCGCGAGCGCGTCTACCTGAGCGAGCTCTCGCTTGATGAGTGGCGGCGAGATGTAGGCCGAGATCTGAGCCGATGAGAGATGAGATGTGAGCCAAGGACAGGAGAGCCGGCCGGTGAAGCAGGAAGGGAAGACGAGCCTGTACCGCCCTGGAGAAAGGAGTCGTGAACGATGAACAATGAAGAGCCGAGATGCAGCCGAGATGCGATGGCACTCCTCCCGTGTGGAACGCCCCTCGTCTCCCCGCCGCAGGCACGCCGCCGCAGGCCGGCCAAAGGAGCCTTGCCGCTTCCGGGCACGACGGCTAATCGATCGCAACTTACCACGACGAATCAATCGCAAGTAGGAGCTGCCCCTGCCGAGCATGACGGCCGTCTGTCTGTCTGGCGAGTGTGGCGTGAGCACGCACGCAGGAGCTCTCCGCCCATCTCCGCCCATCTCGGCGCATCTCGGCCCATCTCGGCGCATCTCGGCCCATCTCGGCGCATCTCGGCGCATCTCGGCGCATCTCGGCGCATCTCGGCGCATCTCGTCACATCTGGGCGCATCTCGGCGCATCTCGGCGCATCTCGGCGCATCTCGGCGCATCTCGGCGCATCTCGGCGCATCTCGGCGTACCTCAGCACATCTCGGCGACATCTCGGCACAGCCCTCTCAGGCGGGCTCGTTCGCCTCTGGGGCGCTACCACCGGCCGGCGCCTCGCGGCGCACAAGCAGCGGCTTCGAGCTGACGGGATGGAAGGGCCTCCCACCTTCACCGCCTGCAGTTGCGGTCGTCAGGCGCATCAGCAGCGGATCGAGCTGACGGTGCCTGCTACGCCTGCCGCCCGCTTGGTGAGGTGCATGGCCGCCGAGTCAGAGTCCCGACTGTGCGTGCGCGTGCTCTTCAGGCGTGCCTTCTCCTCTCTTCTCCTCTGCAGTAGTCTGCCAAAGGACCCTGGACGCCTCTGTATTACTCATGGCTCGTAGCGCACCTGCATTCAAGCCCTGAGGGGGACGTTGTTCGCCCGAACACCACCACGGCACCGCATGCACCAGCAACCAGATCAGACTGACATGTTCACATGCTCACATGCACACACCCTGGCACGAGGGACCGCGGCCAGGCGTCGCGGCGGCGCGGGCCCTCGACTTGAAGGATGAAGGGCCCTGCTCCCATCCTAGGCGTGCGCCGCTTGCGGCCCGATCGTTGTGGCGGGCGATGCCGCCGGCGCGCTGCAGTCCCTTCCGCTGGCTCCTGGACGGCCTCGCGTCACACAACCCTCCCAGCTGGCAGTCTGCTTCTCTCAGGCGCGCTGCACGCGTACAACACCGACGCCGAGTTTGGCGCCCCCCGCGTCTCTCGCTCGCCTGGCGGGGGAGCGGGCGTGCGCAGCGTCGCCGTGGGAAGCCCCTCGTCACGGCCGGCGGTGTGAGCAGGCGGGGGAGCGGGCGTGCGCAGCGTCGCCGTGGGAAGCCCCTCGTCACGGCCGGCGGTGTGAGCAGGCGGGGGAGCGGGCGTGCGCAGCGTCGCCGTGGGAAGCCCCTCGTCACGGCCGGCGGTGTGAGCAGGCGGGGGAGCGGGCGTGCGCAGCGTCGCCGTGGGAAGCCCCTCGTCACGGCCGGCGGTGTGAGCAGGCGGGGGAGCGGGCGTGCGCAGCGTCGCCGTGGGAAGCCCGTCGTCACGGCCGGCGGTGTGAGCAGGCGGGGGAGCGGGCGTGCGCAGCGTCGCCGTGGGAAGCCCCTCGTCACGGCCGGCGGTGTGAGCAGGCGGGGGAGCGGGCGTGCGCAGCGTCGCCGTGGGAAGCCCCTCGTCACGGCCGGCGGTGTGAGCAGGCGGGGAAGCGGGGGTGCGCAGCGTCGCTCTGCTGCCGGGCGCGAACGGCGGTTCTGTCCTCGCTCTCTGCGCGTCGCTCGACGGCCTCCTCTCCGCATCGCTAGTCCAGGTGGCGGCCGACGGCAGGACACGTCCATCACACCGCCCCACGACACGTCCATGACACGTCCGTGGCATGTCCAGGTGGAGCCGTGGCCGACCGCGCCGCTGCCGCGCGCGCGTTTTCCCGCCCCGCCGGTCGGTGGAGACACTGGCGGCTCCGCCTTCTCGTCGCTGCTGCGGTGGCTGTGTGAGCGGCGCCTCTTCACGGCTCCAGCTGTGAACAGGCTGCCCGCTCCACCTCGCCGCCGGCCCTCCGGGCGGCGTGTTTTGCGCGGCGGGCGGGGCGGCGGCGCTGCTCGACGTCGAGGTGGCGGCCACGGCGTGGAGCGGGCAGGCCTCCTGGCCGGATGCGGGTGCAGTGCTCTAGATGCGGAGCAGCCCTCGCCCATACCCCCCGCATCTCGAGGCCTAGATGCGGAAGCCGGGTTCCACATCTCCCCCCTATCTCCCCGTATCTCGAGGCCTGTGTGTCGCTGTGTGTCGCTGTGTGCTGCTGTGTGTCGCTGTGTGTCGCTGTGTGCTGCTGTGTGTCGCTGTGTGTCGCTGTGTGCTGCTGTGTGCGGCCGCCCTCTTTACCGCCCATCGCCCTCGTCCTCACACGCGGTGCTCGGGGTGCCCTGCACCGTCCTCCCGCCCCAAGCTGCTCGCCCTCCCCTACCCCGCGGTACCCGAACCCACCCTCCCCTACCCCACGGTACCCGAACCCACCCTCCCCTACCCCACGGTACCCGAACCCCTCCCTCCCCTACCCCACGGTACCCGAACCCACCCTCCCCTACCCCACGGTACCCGAACCCCTCCCTCCCCTACCCCACGGTACCCGAACCCCACCCTCCCCTACCCCACGGTACCCGAACCCCTCCCTCCCCTACCCCACGGTACCCGAACCCCACCCTCCCCTACCCCACGGTACCCGAACCCCTCCCTCCCCTACCCCACGGTACCCGAACCCTGTGGTGCGCATGCTAGGTGCGGTGCCTTGCAGCTGGCGAGGCGCGGCGTCGCCTGGGGCTGGCTTGGCCGCGAGCATGGGAGCGATGCGGCTCGCGGGCTCTGCAGCGGGTGAGGGTGCAGGGGCGCCGGCAGCGGCGGAGGCAATCGCGCCCTCGAGGCCAGTCAGCTACAGCCCGTTCTGGCGCCTGGCCGCCGCCGGCTCCGACGGCGCCGTCTCGCTCTGGGACGTGCGGTGCAACGGCGAGCGGGGGCCTGCGGCGTCGGTGAGCTGCGAGGGCAGCGCTGCGTGGGTAATGCCTCGGGACGGGGTGCGGGGCGGGCGGGGCGGGGTGAACGGCGGCTCTTCACGGCGTCGAGCTGTGAATAGGTGCATCTCGACGAGGGGGGCGGCATGGCGGGACACCTCGCAGTCGCGGCCTCCGGAGAGTCGCCCCGTGGCGTCGAGGTCTACGATGTGCGCTCTCCCCGCCGCCACCGTTTGCCTCCGCCGCGTGCATCGCCATCGCCTGCCCACCGCCATCGCACGCCTCGCCGCCGCCCTCCCCTCCATCGCCCTCCCCTCTCCGCCCTCAGCCTCCTCCCGCACAGCGGTGGGTCGCGTGTTGCGAACGGCGTCTCTTCACAGCCGCAAGCCGTGAACAGGTGCGGCGTCTGCCGCGCGCGAGGGACGCGGCCGCAGTGCGAAGCGTCGCCAGGCTGGCTGCGCCGCCCGCCGCCGTGGAGGTTTGCTTTGCTGCCCTCGGCAGCACGCTGGTGGTTGGCGGGGGGGCGACGTGCGCTGCCTCGTGGCGCTACTGCGGCGCGGTGGCTGCTGCGGACGCGGGCGAGGAGGAGGAGGAGGAGGAGGAGCGGCGGCCGAAGAAGGAGAAGAAGAAGAAGCGGCAGGCGACCAAGGAGTTCAAGGGCTCGCGGCAGGCCCGGATGGCGTGATCGTGAGTCTTGGGCTAGTTCCATTTCACTGTGGCACAGCTCGCGTTACAAAACCTTGATTTTGACCATTGCGCGAAAAAGGTACATCTCGGTGCCTTCCAGAGGCAGCTGCGACCCCGCCGAGTGGACGGTAACGCACAGCAGGTGGCGCGGTGCGTTACCGTCCACTCCGCTGGGTCGCAGCTGCCTCTGCGCGTCCTGGGGATGTACCTTTGTCGCGCGCCGGAGACGACTCGACGCCGCTGAGATCGGAGATCAAGCTCTGACAGGTCGCACGTCGCTCCTTTGACGCCGACGTGACTCACCCGTGCAGATCACATCAGGACACGGTCTCGACACGCTCGGTACGACGCCTGCGACCCGTCTCGGGTCAGGTGGCACGACGCTCATCGCGCCTACCAGCGCTGCCGTGCAGGTTGCCACGACGAGGTCGAGCACGCTTCTATACGCTCGCCGAGCCTTCCTTTCCATCCCATTTGGCAGCCTGGGAACGGTGGCGGTCAGAGGCAAAGCATACGAGGGGTGGTGGAACCACATGTCACGGCTACTGCCGGCTCGACCCCACGATAGCCTCCGGAGGCTGACTTTGAGGCACAATCATCGGACGACGTCGGCGAGTTGAGTCGCGCTCGCGGTAGCCAGATGACCTCTCATACTAGTATCATCGGCCATGGCCGCAGGAAGCGCGGGGGAGGGCGCTGGGAGCAACACGGAGCTCCGTTGGACGTTTTCAAGATTAGCGTGTCAGAGTGAAATGGAACTAGCCTTGAGTGCCGGAGGCCGCAGGGGCGCAGGGGCGAGGGAGACCACAGCGACGAGCTATTGCAATAAGATATAAGGTAAGGTAATTTTCTCAGCGACGAGCTTGGGCACTGGGCTCGGTGGGGCATCCCCCAAATCCCACCTAGAGCTAAGAACACACCCCCTCGATCGTTCGTCGTTGGGGGGCCGTTTCGCGTGTTTCTTTTTGATCTGAAAACTCTACGTATCGGGGTGAGTGGGAACCCGCCCGCCTCACACGCTTCTCGAGCCGCCCGGTGTCGGGCGCCCCCCCTACGCAGTCGTGACACGCCGTAGATAGTCCCAAAACAAAAACAAAGCTCGAAACCACCAAAAGCAGCCTGCGAGAGAGCGCCGCGACGCGCCGCTGACTACCTCTCGTGTGGATGTGTGCCATGTCAATACTGATCTGAAACCTGAAAACCTTGTCAAAGCTGACCCGAACGCCGAAGCGCCTGCTCCTTGGACCGCCTCCGTTGGCCCCCCAGGGCAAAATCTCGAAAGAATGGCCTTGAATATGTCGCCAACCATATTGAGATTGCGACACGGAACAAAATAATGCTCTCGCGGTGTTGGCGCTAACTGAGGAGCCGGCCACCCCGCCCTTCGCGAGCGACGTCACGACCGACGCACCGGGCGCGCTCGCGGTTGTAACGGTCCGGGGCAACGTCCGGATCTGCTTCCTTTAGGTAGGTAGGTAGAAAGGTGAAGAACAGCCAGGCTCGGACTGGACACCAACGCGGTATGGGTGGACGCTAGACAGATGATGACGACACGCACGAGCGACACACAGACACAAACAGGCTCACAAGACACACAGCCAGCTGGCTGCCACACACCCTGACAAACAAAAAATCTCTCTCTCACACCCTGAGTAGGCGTACACATAACTCAGGGCCACATCCTCCCTGTCGCCCCCCCCCAGCACTCCAAGGCACCAGAAGAACAAACAAGGGCACAACAAACAACAGACAACAGGAAGTGACATGCGAGGCTAGAGCAGTCTTGCTCTACCTCCAGCAATCTCGCCGGCCGGCGAGGCACGGACGAGACCGTGTGTGGGATCATGTGAGGTGTCTATGGACGCTCTCCTCAGAGGCTAGCTGCCTGCGGCTAGCCCTATCTCGCACTCACGGGCAGTGACAATTCAATGGGTGAGTGTTTGCGAGCAGAGGCGCGTGGGCTAAATCTAGGCCGCACGTCGTGGCACTATGACGAAGGTAGACGTGCGGCCGCAGCGCGCCCGGGTGGAGCCATTCCTTTGCGAGTTTGAGCCCGGCAAATTTTTTTCTTCTTTTAGGACGGCTGCATCAGTACCGGTACAAGCCTGCACCTTCCGTCGGGCCGCCGTCTTCGGCCATGGAGGCGGCGCTCCGCCTGCCTAACCCTTCTCCGGCCCCGCTCACCGCGGACGGGCGGGCCGCGCTGATCGTGGTCGACGTGCAAACCTGCTGGTGGAGTCTGAGCCCCTGCGGGCTGGCCCGGGCGGCTTTTCCAAACCTCCCGCAAAGGACCGCGGCGTTGCTGGCCATGGCGCGCGTGCACGGCGTGCCGATCGTGCACGTTCGTGCCAACTACGAGGGGTCGCCGCACGTCGCCACGATGAGGCGGCTGAACCCGAGCCTCAACACCGTCCCGATCCTGCCCGACTCGGAGGCGTGGGCACGCGAGCGGCCGGGAGAGCCGGTCGTCTTCAAGTCGACGTTCGACGGCTTTTTCCGGACGGAGCTCGAGGCGTGCCTCTGTCGCATGGGCGTGACGCGGGTCCTTGTTTGCGGCCTCGTCACCTCGGCCTGCGTGCTGAGTACGGCCCTCGGAGGCGCCACGCCTTCGCCGGCCACCCCTCCTCCTCTTCTCCCGCCACTCCCCGCTCGCGGCCACATCCACTCCTCCCACATGATTTTTACCGTCGCTGGTCGCCTAAAGCCCCCCCCCCCCCCCCCCTTCTCGCCCCCCCCCACAGCCTCACCCCCACACCGACCCCATGTCCTCTACTGCCCCACATGATCTCTACCGTCGCTCGCCCCCCTTC
>NW_005198244.1:450821-458270 GCF_000372725.1 Emiliania huxleyi CCMP1516 | reverse complement strand
CCGCACCACAAGCACGCAAGACGTGTCCGAGCTGCTGCCGAGCCTGCGCGCGCCGAGCCGCGCCCCTCAGGCGGCGCTGCCCGTGCCGAGATCACGCGAGGTCACCCGAGGTCACCCGAGGTCGCACGAGATCACGCGAGATCTTTCGAGGTCGCCGAGGCCACCCCGAAGATCACCCCGAGATCACACCGAGATCACCCCGAGATCACCCCGAGATCACCCCGAGCTGCGCCCCTCAGGCACTTCCCGTGCACATCCCGGGCCGCGCGGGCGCTGTCGCGGCGGGGGAGAAGGCGGCGGCGGAGGCAGCGGCGGCGGAGGCGGAGGAGGCGGCAGCGGCGGAGGAGGCAGCAGCGGAGGCGGCGGCGGCGGCGGCGGCGGCGGCGGGAGCAGCGGCGGAGGCGGCGGAGGCGGCGGAGGCGGCGGTGGAGGCGGCGGTGGAGGCGGAGGAGGCGGAGGAGGTGGCGGCCGCGCTCCGAGAGAGCCTCGAGGCGCGTCGCGCGCAGCCACGCAGCGTGCAGCACGCAGCCGTGCAGCACGCAGCAGCGCAGCATGCAGCAGGGCACCACGCATCCGTGCAGCACGGAGCAGTGCAGATCGCAGCCACACCGAGCAGGCCCATCAGCGGGCGCTGCGGCACCGCGGGCGGCGGCGGCGGAGGCGGCGGTGATGGGGAGGAGCTGGACCTCTTCAAGGGGTTCGACCTCTCGAAGGCGCCGAGATCGCCCGAGATCGTCCGAGGTCACCCGAGATCGTCCGAGATCGTCCGAGATCACCCGAGATCGCCCGAGATCGCCCGAGATCGCCCGAGGTCGCCCGAGGTCGCCCGAGATCGTCCGAGATCGCCCGAGGTCGCCGGATTTGGACGTGGACACTGCTCGAGGAGAGCCCGCCGTCTCGTCTGCAGGCGTCGCTCTCGCCCTGCTCGACCCTCGACGACCTCCAGGGCTCCCTCTTCGCTGCGCACCGCGCCCCTGGCCGCTAAGCTCTGGGCCTCTGGCACGCCGGCTGCCCAACTCCTTTTGTACACTTGCCCCACACTTGGCCACTTGTCCCGCCCCTCCCCACGACCTCGCGCATGCCCTTGCCACACTTCTCCACCTCCCCCCTGCCACACTTCCTTTCCGTACGTCGTGCGCCCATGTACCCCGCACACATCCCCGCGCCCTTCCGTCGTCCGGTGAGCTGCGGTGTGCGGTGTGAACTGTGAACGCTCGCATCGTTTTGCATGGCCAATGAGCAATGTGGCGTGTCTGTGTGTTATCCAGGTGCTCTGTCGCCGCGCGTGTTCTACACCTTAGCAAGACGATAAAGCGCGATACGCGTGCGGTACGTACAGAATCAGAAACACAGTAAAGCCGAACTCTCCACTGACAACGTACTCTCTTACGGGTGACGGCGGGACATGTTCGCGTTTTTACCAAGCTCGACGAGCTGCCGCTGCCACTCAACCACTGGAGCCGCCGCAGAGGCCTCCAAGTACACGTCGCGCGCGTGGTTGGCGAGGCTGACGGCGCCCAGACCGGAGCCGACGAGCAGGAGCGCCCAGCTCCCCGCCCTCTCCCGCAGGGCGGCGGCGCGGCCGAGCCGCAAGTCGATCGCGGCGGGGAGGCCGAAGGAGAGGGCCGTGGAGGCGGCCGCCCCCGTGAAGCCAAACACGACCTCGACCCTCTCGACCACCAGTGCGAGCAGCAGACTCGAGCCGACGATCGCCAGCGTGAGCGGGATGCGGCGGCTGGCGCGCCTCTCTCGGAAGAGCAGCTGGTCGAGGCTGCAGCGGGCCGCGAAGTGGAGGCAGGGGTAGGTCAGGCAGATGGAGGTGGCAAAGGCCAGCCGCACCGCGCGGATCGCGGGCGAGGGCAGCGCGGCGAGGTTGAGGAGCACGTTGCCCCGCACGTCCTCTCCAAAGTGGCAATACGCCGCGACACCGGTCAGCACGTACAGCGAGCCAGCGGCGGCAAAGGCGGCGCCTAGTCACGGCGGCTCCCGCTGTGAAGAGCGGTGGCGCACAGCTAAAGCGAAAGGGCGGCGGCCAAAGGGCTGCGCCGGTGAGGCGGCGCATGCGGGAGGGGGTTGGCTGGTCGGTCTCGCCGTAGATCGGGAAGAGACTCGTCTGGCACATGAAGGCGAACGCGCAGATCGGGACGGCGCGCACACACGTACCCGGCGACGCTGCTCTGGAAGGCGGAGGGCGGCTGCTGCGGCGGAGGGCCTTCCGCCCACAGGCAGAGGAGGGCGAGGACAAAGATCGTGTAGATGGCGATGGCGGCGCCGGAGGCGAAGCGCAGCGAAGAGATGTCTCGCAGTGAGGCGAGTGGGAAGATGACAAGCCCTACGGCGAGGAGCAGCAGCGGCGGGCGGCCGATCGACAGGCCGGCGCTGGCGGCGAGAGGGTGGAGGACATCGCCAACCTAGTGTGACTTCACAAGAGTAAGAGCAACCACTCTTACAGTAAGCAAAGAGGTGGAGGATCGCCCGCCACGATGACGTACGAGACGCAGGAGCCAAAGAGTTGACAAAGGCGCAGCCGTGGTACGCGAGCCAGCCTGGCCGCCCGAGCCCCACGCGAGCGAGGTCTTCCCGGTCTTCCCTACGGGGGGGTTGCGAAAAAGAAAAAACTGATACTTTCTTCTTTTCTGTGGTGTACCTGTGTTAGTGCCAGTGCGCGCCAGTCCCGTGCCCAGTGTTGTGCGAGGGAGTTTTGTTGTAAGATTCTTCTTTTCTCCAATCCGTGTTGGTGTCCAGTCCGAGCCTGGCTGTTCTTCACCTTCCTACCTAACCTAACCTCTTTCTGTGCACATGTTCCTTGCACATGCAAACGACTGCATCCCCCCCCCCCCCGCCCCCTCCCCCCAAACAAATGCTTCGCGCTTGTTTTTTACATCACACAGCTCCACCCGAGGCAGTGACGTCGACTCGACTCTCCTCGCCGTCAGGGCGCTCTAGCACACCCGGTAGATTGGGCTGCAGCTCAAAGGTTCCGTTCCCCAGCCCCAGCAGTAGCTGGTTCCGTTGCCCCAAAAATTGCCGGTCGTCCCAATTGCCAATGACGATGTCAAGCTTTTCGTCGCCGTTCACGTCGCCGAGCGCGATAGATCTAGTGTTCATGCTCCCGCCAGGTAGATCCGATGCCACGTAGCCACCACCTGGTTGATGCAGCAGCAACTGATTACTTCCTCCTGCATTGCCGAGGACGATGTCTATGTAGCCATCACCGTCTACATCGCCAATCGCGACTGAGTATGTGTACGTCTCTGCGCCGCCGGGCAGATCAGTAGGCTCAAACCCGCCGCCCTGCGTGGCCAGAAGGAGCTGGTTCGCTGTGCCATAATTGCCCTCAATCACGTCAACAAGGTCGTCGCCATTCACGTCACCCAGCGCCAACGCATAAGTGTCGCTGCTTTTACCTGGTAGGTCAGATACATCATCCGCAAATTCTCCAAAAGCCTTGCTCAGCACAATGCCACGGTTGCTAACCAGGTCAAGTTTGCCGTCGCGATTCACGTCGCCAAGCGCCACGGAGCCGGCTAACACACCCTCCTCGGGTGAGACTTCGCTGTAGCCTGGTAAGTCGACCGCTTGGCCGTGGTTGGGGCGGGCGGCGCTGCCGCGCAGCACTCGTCGCCGTCGTAGCCTGCTCCATTCTTGAAGCACGAGCGCTGGCAGAACTTCTGCTTGGCCCAGTTGGCGTTGTGCTTGCAGAACCTTGTGGACGCATCGCGATACTGGTCGCATTGCAAGTCCTTCGCCACCATGTATGCGTTTGGCTGATCCGTGCACTCTGTGCACTTGGCCGTGGTTGGGGCGGGCGGCGCTGCCGCGCAGCACTCGTCGCCGTCGTAGCCTGCTCCATTCTCAAAGCACGAGCGCTGGCAGAACTTCTGCTTGGCCCAGTTGGCGTTGTGCTTGCAGAACTTCGTGTATGCAGAGGGATACTGGTCGCATTGCAAGTCGTTCGCCACCATGTACGCGTTTGGCTCATCCGTGCAATCGGTGCACTTGGCCGTGGTTGGGGCGGGCGGCGCTGCCGCGCAGCACTCGTCGCCGTCGTAGCCTGCTCCATTCTCAAAGCACGAGCGCTGGCAGAACTTCTGCTTCGCCCAGTTGGCGTTGTGCTTGCAGAGCTTCGTGTACGCAAAGGGATAGTGGTCGCATTTCAAGTCGTTCCGGACCATGTAACCATTGCGTTCGTCAGTGCACCCTCCTGTGCAGGTCTGTGCGGCAATTCCGATCTCGAGGATCGCTCCAAGCCAGATGATGATCATGTCGACAGAAGCCCACCGTTGCAGGCGCCCGGCACGCCGCGAGGCCGGGCGTCACGCGAGCTCGTGAGTTTTCTCCCGACAAGTACCAGGGTACCGCGTACGGTAAGGTAAGGTAAGGTAAACTTCTCCACACACACGAGGTGGTGGGGCAAGGGGGGGCAACCCTCGCGTCTCCACGTCTGACGACAGGAGCCCCACGGCATTCAAAGTGCAAGGCCCAGTGCGCGTGGGTGAGCGCTGTGTGTGTGTGCGTGTGCGTGTGCGTGTGTGTGTGTGTGTGTGTGTGTGTGTGTGTGTGTGTGTGTGTGTGTGTGTGTGTGTGTGTGTGTGTGTGTGTGTGTGTGTGTGTGTGTGTGTGTGTGTGTGTGTGTGTGTGTGTGTGTGTGTGTGTGTGTGTGTGTGTGTGTGTGTGTGTGTGTGTGTGTGTGTGTGTGTGTCTACCGCGTACGGTCGGACTGAAAAGAAAATTTCTTTTTTCATCCGTGTGTTTGCCGTCACCGCTCCGCGCTCGTCCTGCGTCCACCCTTACTTACTAATGACTGTTCTGCAAGAACTCTGAGAAACGTACACGCCCCTGCTCTCAACGTCCGGCCGCGTTCGCCCGCTCCTCCGCCGCAGTGGGCCGCAACGACGCCCACGCGCGCTCGGCCGACGGCCGAAAGGATCCCGCCGTCACGCCCGGCCTGTGCCCGGTCGAGTCGACCAGGTGCTCGTCCATCCACTCGAACGCCTCCTCGGCCCCGCCCCGCGCCCCGCCGCCCCGCGCCCCACCGCCCCCGCCTTTCGCGAGCGCGGCGTATCGCTCCAGCAGCGGGCTGACGACCTCTGCGGGCTGGTCGGTGAGCTCGACGCGCCTGCTCGCGGCCGGAGGGTGTGAAGAGAGGCGGCGCCGTCCCTTCCCCACGCGGGTCGGCGAGCCCGACGCGCATGTTCCGCACGCCCGCCTCGCGCAGCTGCGCCAGGTACGGCGCTGCGCTCTGCGGCTGCGAGTTGAAGACGGTGTTGCGGCAGCCCGAGTCGGCAAGCACCTGATCACGCCGCACCGCGTGTGGAGAGACGCCGTTCACAGCCTCGCGGCAGCCCGAGCCGCCGGAGAGGGCGCACGTGGTGGCGCTGCTGCCGCCCGTCCACGAGGTGGAGCGAGTGGCGCGTGCAAGGGTGGCCGCAGTCCTTGTACGAGTTGCCGGTGGAGAGGGTGCGCGCAAACACGCAATGCTCCGTGTGGAAGATGGGCACGTGCGCGTGGATTATCACCTCGACGCGAGATGAGGCGAGATGAGGCGAGATGAGCCGAGATGAGCCGAGATGGGGCGGAGAGAGCCGAGATGGGCCGAGATGCGCGTGACGATCACCTCGATGCGAGAGCGCAGCGACGGCGGCAGCGCCGAGACGAGGGCGCACAGCTGGTCCGCGTCGAGGTCGAAGGTCGGCGCCAAGCGCGCGACGCCCAGCTCGAGGTACGCCTGGGACCGTTCCCCAGCTCACAGAGTGACAGTGAGCGTAGCAGTCCTCTAGCTCCGGCGGGGGGTTAGGCTCCGGGCCTCCGCCCCACTGTGTGTCTGTGATTCGGACTGCCTCACTGAGGCCTGGGACCGTTCCGAGAAGGTTCGGGGACGGCTCCTCGGCCCGCCGACAGTGGGAGATGTCGAGGGGCGCGCCTGCGCCGCCGCCGCGTTTGCGACGTTGAGCGAAAAGTCGCCTGTGTTGTGCGTGGAGGGAGGGTGGAGGGGTGGGGTTTGGGATGGTGGGTGGGAGAGCGGGGCTGCGGTGGAGGCGAGAGGGGGGAGGGAAGGCGGCGAAAGTGTCGCCGTGGATCCGAGGAAGCGTCGCGCCCTCCTCCTCCGCCAGCTCCGCCAGCCTCGACAGCAGCCCCGCGCCACGCACCAGGATCGCGTCGGCGCCGTCGAGCTGCAGCAGCACGCGCCAGAGGGCCTCTTCGGCCGGCTTGATGATCCTACGCAAGCGAGATTAGCCGAGATCTGCCGAGATTGGCCGAGATGAGAGCGCGGCTTGATGACCCTACGCAGCGGTGAAGCAACCGCTGAGGCGGCGCAGCGGTGGCGGTTGCGGCAGCGGTGGCGTGGCGGTGGGTGAGGTGCCCCCGGGCTACTGCAGTAGCCGGCGGTGGCGCGCAGTGGTGTGGTGTGCTACAAGGTAGCGCGCCTCGGCGCCGCAACCACCGTCGCCTTTGGCCGCGCGGCCGCGAGCCCCTCGCGAATGCCGTCGAGCTCGAGAAAATCGATGACGATCTCATCGACAGCAGCGCACGCGGCGGCGGCAGCCACCTGCTCCCGCGTGCGACAGAGCACCGACAAATGGGGCCTAGTGCTGCGGCCGCCGCCGTCGCCGTCGCCGTCGCCGTCGCCGTCGCCGTCGCCGTCGCGCAACGCAGCCTCCCCCGCCGCCGCGCGCCTCCGCGCCTCCTCTCTCTCGCGCGCCGCGCGCCGCGCCGGCGACAGCTTGCGAGCGAGCGCGCGCTGCGCGGACCGCGCCTCGACGAGGCGCTCCACTGCGTTGCGACGCGCCTCCTTGACCGCTGAGAGTGGGAGCCAAGCGCCGCCGCTGGCGACGGCGCCGCCGACGTCCACATGCCTCACCACCAACGGCGTGCCTCCAAGCTGCCCCACCGCCTTGCGCAGGCTCTGCTCCGACAGCGGCGTCCCGGTCGCACGCTGCAAGACGGCCTCCGTCACGCACGACGCTGAGCGGCCTCGCCCGTCGGTCACCGTGACGTTGAGCGGCTCGCCGATCTCGCCGTCCAGCGCGACGTCGACGAGGGCGCGCCCGGCGGTGGGGTCGGAAAGCAGCCCTTTGAGCTGGCGCTGCAGCGCCCCGTGCTGCGTGCGCCACACCAGGTCGCCAACCCGGACGCCGGCCAGCTTGGATGCGTCCTCCAACTCGAGCGTCACAGCCTCGCCGCCCTCCGCGGCGGACGCATCCTCGCTCTTCACGCCCCAGAGCCTCCCGCCCGCCTCGGAGCTGGCTGCGCCGAAGGCGACGCCGTCGCCCGCGCTGAGGAGAGGCGCGGAGTGTGAGGAGAGTCACAAGCGTCGCCCGCGCTGAGGAGAGGCGCGGAGAGGTGGTGCGAGAGGCAGGGAGGGGCGGCGTGGAGTGGTGGTGCGAGAGGCAGGGGGGGTGGGGGGGGGGGCAGCGGCTAAGGAAAAAGGTCCCGAGGGCTAGCAGA
>NW_005198244.1:427222-450721 GCF_000372725.1 Emiliania huxleyi CCMP1516 | reverse complement strand
ATAAAAAAAAAAACTTGAGAAGACCCAAAGTAAGAGTACTGAGAATGAGAGGGAAAGAAAGGGGGGCTGTGGCGAGTGCCGCGGTGGCGGGGTTGGACAGACCTCAGCTCCACGCGCCGCGAGATGCGGACGGTGTTCTTGCGCGGCGCCGCCACGACGGTGCCCGCGCACACGCCGCGGTGCGACGGCGAGAGGCCCCGGACGAAGGTCTGGTGGCGCGGCCCGTCGAAGAAGCCGGCCGAGTGGCCGTCGTGCTCCTGGAGCGTCAAACAGCACGCCAGCTGAGGGAGGGGAGGCGGGCTCCGCCGACGGCGGCTGCGTGCGGCGGACTGCGGCTCCCGTATCCCTCGCATCTAGGCGGGGCATATCTCCCCATATCTCCCCACATCTAGTGGGCCGCGCTCCTCGTCCTGCGCGCGCGCAAACACCTGCCGCAGCGCGTCGGGCGCGAGCGGCGGCGGCGTGGCGCGTCTCTCGCGCGCCGCGGCGTCGAGGACGTCGGTGTGGGAGGCGGAGACAGCCTCACGCGCCCCCCACGCCTCGTCGATCGCCCTGCGGTACGCGAGGGTCAGGGTTTAAGGTTCGGGGTAGGGTTAGGCGAAAGGTTAGGGTTAGGGTTAGGGTTAGGCCTGCGGTACGCGAGGGTCGAGACGTAGACGTACTCAGCTAACCCTTACCCTCTCACCCTCTAACCCTCTAACCCTCTAACCCTCTAACCTTCTAACCCTCTAACCCTAACCTGCGGTACGCGAGGGTCGAGACGTACACGTACTCAGCTAACCCTAACCCTCTCACCCTCTAACCCTCTAACCCTCTAACCCTCTAACCTTCTAACCCTCTAACCCTAACCTGCGGTACGCGAGGGTCGAGACGTACACGTACTCAGCTAACCCTAACCCTCTCACCCTCTAACCCTCTAACCCTCGAACCCTCGAACCCTCTAACCCTCTAACCCTAACCCCAACCTGCGGTACGCGAGGGTCGAGACGTACACGTACTCAGCTAACCCTCTAACCCTCTAACCCTCTAACCCTCGAACCCTAACCCCAACCTGCGGTACGCGAGGGTCGAGACGTACACGTACTCCGCCGACTTGAGTCGCCCCTCAATCTTGAAGGTGCGCACGCCGGCCTCCAACAGCCGCGGGACATGCTCGAGTCCGCAGAGGTCCTGAGGCGAGGGCAGACGGGCTAGTTCGGTCTCAGGACTGGTCATCCTGCATGAACAACTACGAGGTCCTGCGGCGGAGCAGAACAGCCCGTCACTATCACCAGTGGCTAGCGGGGCTACTCATCAGACAGGGTCAACAGCCCGTCACTACCGCCAGTCAGTGGCGACTTCATCAGACGGGGTCAACAGCCCGTCACTACCGCCAGTAGTGGGTAGCAGGGTTTCCTGCGGCGAGAGCAGGTAGTGCGACGCGTCGCGCAGCTCCTTCAGCCTGCCGTCCACCATCAGGCCGTAGGGCATGCGGCACCTACGTGGCGGTTCACGCCAGCCTCGTGGCGGGAATGCGGGACTGTGCAGTGTCTTCAGAGCACCGCGTGAGTACGCGGGGCTACGAGTACAGTGGGTACCGCTGAAGACGGCCGAATGCGGCTGAGTCCGTGTCCTCTCGAGCGCTGGTTGGGAGACAAGAACATTCCTTCCGCCTCTAGGATGGGCGCCTGCTCACTCCGAGAGGTGTGAAGTGCAGAGCCACCCCTTGCCGCATCCGGCCCCGCAGAGAAGGGGAAGGGCACTGCTGCGCGCACTGCCCGCGGTTGGCGGAGCGGCCGCCGCCTGACTCGGACGAGAAGCACTGCCCGTTGTAGCTCACACACATGTGGCCGTGCACGAAGACCTCGACGTTGGCGCCGGGCACCGCCGCCGCCACCGCAGCGATGTCGTCGATCGACAGCTCTCGCGTGAGTACGACGGTGCGCGCGCCGAGCGTCTCCGACGCGAAGCGGGCGCCGTCGCTGTCCGAGATGGACATCTGCGTCGACGCCTGCAGGGACAGTCCCGAGACGCGTCCGACAAGGCTGCCAGACTGGCTGACGCCAGGCCCACGCCCCACGGCCGCACGTGCAGCGGCAGCGAGGGAGCGACGGCGTGGAGGCGCGAGGCGAGGCCGACATCCTGGACGATGAGACCGTCCACGCCCGCTCCCTCGGCCGTCCTCGCCAGCTGCTCCGCCTGCGCCATCTCTGACTCAAAGATGAGCACGTTGACGCACATGTACCTATGCAGTTTTGCCGAGGCGGGCGTCGGCGCCAGTCTCTCGGCCGTCTCTTGCCGTGTGTGCGTGCTGGCCCCGCGGCGTGGAGTGTGCTGCAGTCCGATGTCTATTGCAGACTCGCCCCTCGAGCCCGGCCGCGTGCAGCCGCTCCATCAGCGCGGGCAGCTCGTCGAGGCCGAAGTTGGTCGCGCGCGCTCGAGCGTTCAGGCCGGCGGCGCACCCAAAGTAAACCGCGTCGGCGCCCGCCTTGATCGCCGCCTCGACCTGCGGCCAGCCACCCGCCGGCGCGAGCAGCACGGGCTTCGTGACCGGCGCCGCGCGGCGGGTCGGGCCACCGCCGCGGCCCTGCTCGAGGCGCTTGTACAGGTCAGTCGACTTGCGATAGCGAGCGTCCAGAGCGGCAATGGGCGCTGGCGTCCGCCGCAGCGGCTGATTGCTACTTGGCACGACACCGCCGGCGAGCGCGTCGGCGCGGTAGCCAAGCAGGAGGAGAGAGCTCAGCACGAGCATGTGTGTGTTCGGGCTCTCAGCGGCCGCTGAGAATAGAGAATAGGACGATGCAAGGCGGCGTGGAGTTGATCGACTATGGAGCTCAGAAGAAGATGAACATCTAAAAAAGAATGTGTTCGCGCGGTAACGACCTCGCGGCGGCTGGTGGCGGCCTGATTTGGCATGCTCCCTTTCGCCGCTTTCGCCGCGAGCAAGAGCAGCAAGGATCTGCGTCACGACCTTCTGGATGGCTACGACCCTCTCGTCCCGCCAACAGCAGGTGCGGACGTACTCGTGAATCTCCGCGTATTCAAGGTGGTTGGCGTGAGTGCTGCGTCGAGCCATATGCTGCTCAAA
The DNA here is from genome assembly GCF_000372725.1 of Emiliania huxleyi CCMP1516. Classification (NCBI taxonomy): domain Eukaryota; phylum Haptophyta; order Isochrysidales; family Noelaerhabdaceae; genus Emiliania; species Emiliania huxleyi. Next base: position 447,654 of record NW_005198244.1, on the reverse strand, counting down.
GTATGGTTTCGGCAGAGCTGGACGGACCCGCGACTGGTTTGGTCGCCGGGCGATTATGACAACGTGACGTCAGCCTACTTCCGCGCCGCCAGCCGATACGACGGCGCATCGAACAATCGCGGCGTGAACGAGATCTGGCTGCCCGACATCCGGCCGTATAACCTGGGCGAGGGGTTCGAGGATACGCTGCAGCCGTCAGACGTCCTCGTTAACCACACGGGTGGCGCCTTTTGGTCACGGCCGGGCGTGATGGACGTGCTCTGCAAGTTTGACGGGCTCGCGCGCTTCCCGTTCGACCACAAGCTGACTTGTCCGATCGACGTGGGCGGGTGGATGCTCGACGGACAGCGGCAGCGCGTCGGCCTGTTGGACGGCGGATACGAGGGCGACTTCGTCGAGGACGATGTCGACTCCTCCGCCACCTTGGTGGAGGCTAGCGCGGGCTCCTCGTTCACGGAGTGGGACCTGCTTTCCCTGTCTGCTGTCGTGCGCAACCTGACTTATGTCTGCTGCGGCGACGACCCGTGGCCCGTCGTCCTGTACGAAGTCACGATTCGGCGCATCGCCCTCCCCCCCACACACCCCCCACACCCCCCCCCCCCACAAGTGCAGGCGGCGCGACGCGAGCGCGACGCGGCTGCAACTCCCCTTGTAGGCGCAACGCCTCCTTCTTTTACTTCTACGTCCTCATCTTCCCGCCGACCACCCTTGCGATCCTCGCCATCTCCGTCTTCTTCGTCTCGCCAGCGGTCGAGGGCGGCCTGCCCCGCCCCGGCACTCGGCGGCGGTGGCGCCTCACCCTGCGGCCCGGTGTGAGAGTAGGTTGGTGAGCGGCTCTCGTTCGGGGTCACTCTCGTGGTGGCGTCCCAGTTCGGCGCGTGTGCGACGCGCAGCTCGCCGTTCCGTGAGCCACGCATACGTCGTTGTGGCCCGAAGCGTGCCATAGGCAAGCTCGTCGTGATGCAGCTCATGCCTATCTGCTCCGAGCTCCTCTGGGTGCGGCTCCTCCCGAACATCAGCGAGCTCTCCGGAGACACAACCCGAGACATGCCGAGAACATGCGCTGTACCAACTAGGCCACGCCCCAGGCTCGATTTGCAATGCGCATGATACTGGCCGCTCATAAACCAACAGGTGGATGTCTTCCTCCTCATCAACGAGCTCGTCACCCTCCTCTCCCTCCTCGAGTCGACTCTCGTCCTCTTCCTCCACCACTACGAGTCTGACTCGCTGCTGCCCTCCTGGCTCGCCGCCCTAGATGTATACCCCAGCTAGTTACGCGTATCCCAACTAGCTCTCGAGCATCCCTGAAAGAAAGAAAGAAAAGAGATGTAGCCCTCGACGTGTTCTGCATTCACACCCTCGCCCACTGCCTGAACACGAGGCTCGCCGCGCCGCGCATCCTCCGCTCGCTCGCCGCGTGCGAGACGGCCGATGAGCGAGAGTCGGTCCTCACGCTCCTCTTCACCCGCATCCGCCACGCCGCCGAGACCGCTGTCGCCGCGGAGAAAAAAGCGCGCCGCGAGCTTGAGGCGGCGGCGGGCACTTCGCTGCCGCCGAGCGACAGCGAGGGGGAGGAGGAGGGGGAGGGGGCGGAGGCCGGAGGGGCGCTACCGCTACGAGAGAGGCTGCACGGGCTAGAAAGCGGGAGAACGCATTCTTGTGTGTTTCCAACCAGCGCTCGAGAGGACACGTATTCGGCCGTGATCCGCTGCATTCCGCTGTATTCATTGTACTCGCAGCCCCTCGCATTCACGCGGTGTCCTCAGAAGACCTCGCTCGAACACCGTATTCACAGCCTGGCTTTGGCGTGCTCATGACGTAGGCTGCTCGGCCTCTTCCAGGCAGCACCGCAAACGGCGGCGGTCGAAGAGAGTGGCGCCCCCGCAGAGCGTGAGCAAAGCCGGGCGGAGAGCAAGGCGGAGCGTGGCTCCGACGGGAGGGACGCCCCGTCGGGCGACGGCCCCACCCCGGGAGGCGACGCCATTGCCGGCCCATCGGCGGAGCTTGGCTCAGTGGGCCACAAGGCGGCTGCGGCCGTCGCCGCCGCCGACACGGAGGTGTCTCCCGTGGTGGAGGCGGCCCTCGCCGAGGCGACATCGCCCCCGCCCCTCTCCCTCCCTCGGCCACGGGTGGCGTGCCGTTTGGCGCCTCTGCTGAAGACAGCCCCCTCCAGCGGCAGTCCACCGCTCACAGCCTCGTCCCATCGCCCTGTTCTTAGGCGGCGGTCCGCGCGGCGGGCGCGACTGCCGCGCGCGGCCGAGGAACCAAGTATCACAAGCGCCGCTTCCGGCTGCACGAGCGGCAGGCGCAGCGGCTAATTAGTGAGTAGTGACTAGTGATTAGCCATTAGTAATCAGTGGCTTGCGCGAGCGGCAGGCGCAGCGGCTGCTCTACTACGAGAAGCTCTTCTTCGTGCTCGACAACGACGGCGCCGGCTACGTCGATGGCGCGACCGCCGATCGCTTCCTCTCCTTCGTGGCTTTTGAGCTAGACGCGCCCACGCGGCGACGGCGCATCCTTGAGGCCGTCTCCTTTGACCTGGACGCCGCAGCGCTGGCGGCCGAGAGGCCGGCGCCGGTGGCGCGGCGCTGGTCGATAGAGGCCAAGGCGACGATGCGATTGCGCGGCGGCGAGCTGTTCCTCTCTCGCATGCAGTTCGTGCAGCTGTGCATGGGCACGCTCGGTCGGTGCGGTCTCGACAAGCCGCTCGAGGAGGTGCAGATGGCCTTCGCCACGTTCGACATGGCACACACGGTGGGAAGACGGCGCGCGCTGGCCTACTGGCGCGGCGTGGGGCGCCGGATCGACGCGGCGTCTCGGGTGGTCTTCACGGTGGGGTACTCGGTGGGGCTGCTCGCGCTCTACAACCTCAACAGGGAGTCAGCGCCGCTCTGGTCGATGAGCGCGCTGAGCATCCTCGCCACCGTCGCGACACCGTGCGCCGTCGTCGCCACCTTTGGCGCTTGCCTCTGGGCGCGGAGCATGCGCCAGCGGACGCGCGCCCAGGGGATGCCTCGCATGGCAGTGGAGGCGGTGGCGGCGATGCGGGAGAGGAGAGGCGGGGCCTTTGGTGAGAGCCGGGGCCGCTCGTTCAAGACGACTGGGGATGGTGCACGCGTGTGAGAGGAAGTTCAAAACATACTTTACGCCAGTACACAAGTGTCTATGACCTTACCTTACATGAGTTGCCCCCGCCCCCCTCCTGTATATATGTATGTTCCTATGTAGGAAGGTGAAGAACAGCCAGGCTCGGACTGGACACCAACGCGGTATGGGTGGACGCTAGACAGATGATGACGGCACGCACGAGCGACACACAGACACAAACAAGCTCACAAGACACACAGCCAGCGGGCTGCCACACACCCTGAGTTGGCATACACATAACTCAAGGCCACATCCTCCCTGTCGCCCCCCCCCGCACTCCAAGGTGCCAAGAGAATAAACAAGGGAACAACAAACAACAGACGGCCCAGGAAGTAACATGCGAGGCTAGAGCAGGCTTGCTCCACCTCTAGCAATCTCGCCGGCCGGCGAGGCACGGACGAGACCGTGTGTGGGGTCTAGTGAGGTGTCTATGGACGCCCTCCTCATAGGCTAGCTGCCTACTGCTAGCCCTATCTCGCACTCACGGGTGATGACAACTCATTGTATGAGTGTATGGAGCGGCCGCACACTGCTCGGTACCCCCCCTGCACATCTAAAGCCATGGCCGACCCCCCCCCCCCAGCAGCAGCGCTCTGCTGCTGGGGGCGCTCTGCTGCTGGGGGGGTCGGGACCCCCCCCCCCCAGCAACAGCGCACTGCTGCTGCGGGGGTCCGGATCCCCCCCCCCAGCAGGAGCGCTCTGCCTGTGGGGGGTGCCGGCATCTCTGTACGGACAGCAGCTGTAAGAAGCATGTGTTCCAGTGGCGAGAAATTATGGGCGACACCCAAATCAGTGGTCTCACCGGCGGGGCCTCCTACTGCCAACCGGGCTCGAAGGCGCGGTGAACACAACCGCCTCGAGCGTACGCTCAAACACGAGCCGAGGGTGGAGGGGCGGCGGCGGCGAAGAGGCGGGAGAGCTGGGTCCGTGCGCTCTGCTGCTGGGGGGGGGTCGGGACCCCCCCCCAGCAGCAGCGTTCTGCTGCTGGGGGGGTCAGACCCCCCCCCCTAGCAGCAGGGATGGCTTTAGATGTGCAGGGGGGGTACCGAGCAATGTGCGGCCGCTCATGCGAGCAGAGGCGCGTGTGCTAAATCTAGGCCGCACGTCGTGGCACTATGACGAAGGTAGACGTGCGGCCGCAGCGCGCCCACCGCAGTCCCGGTGGTGCGCGCGTGTCAGTAGATTGTGTCCGAGAAAGTACGAGGAGATCTGGGGTGTCGCGTGCTTACGGGCGGTATTTCAAGGTGCATTCCACATGATATTCAAGTGTTCTTTGAGCAGGTACACCAATCCTGTATGCTAAAACTGAAAAATAAGCTTATACCCCGGGCTGGCCCGCTGAGCCCGGGCTGGCCCGCCCCCTACCCGCCCCCCCCCCGAGCTGCAGCTGGCCCGCGCCGCACGCGGGTTGGTCCGCCCCCCCGGGCTCGACCGTCCCGCACGCGGGCTGGCCCGCTGAGCCCGGGCTGGCCCGCCCCCCCGGGCTGGCCGCCCCTCCGGGCCAGCCCACTTCGACCCGGGCTGGCCCGGGTAGCGGGCCAGCCCGCTTCTCACCCGGGTCAGCCCGCGGCAGGCGGGCAAGCCCGCGGACCGAGCCGGGCCAGCCCGGGGCGCGGGGGGCTCCCATTGCTGACGGAGGCTCTGGGTCTGGCTTGTTGCCACGGCAGCCTTTCGCCGCGACCTTGCACACCTTCCGCGGCGCTTCATCCGCCATCCATCGCACGCACCATCAACCTGCCATGTTCTGGCTTCTGCCTGTTCTGGAGTACTTTTGATGGGGAGGGTACCATTGGATAGAGCTCAATGAGTAGGTCAGTAGTCTCCAGGTTTGACAAGTAGTCTCGCTACTCACAAACTTTGGTGCGCGTCCGACGGTAATTTCTATAAGTATCTCTTAGGTGGCGAAGATCCCAGGGCGGATCTTCCAGCCCCTTTCGACACCGCAGCGCGGTCCTACGGCCGCTGGTGGCCGCCCCGATGGCCCAGCTGGCCTAGCCGGGTCGGCTGCATGTCCAGCTGGCCGTGGGGGCCATTGTTGGGTCATTGTGTCTCGTTTGAAAACGGGTTTTCGGCTGACGGCAGAAGATCCTCTGGAGGATCTTCTGCCGGGAACCAATGTCAGAGCTCTGAACGGCTGATCTGAGAGCCCCCCAGCACAGTAGGGATTGATTATGATCAGATCCATCACTCACTGGCCGGGGTTGAGCTATTCTAGACGACAAGCCGCGTGCAGAGTGCCTGAAGTTCAGCCCCGCACGACGCACAGACGTGCCGGCTAGTGGGCTGCTAGCGCTCTGCGGGCAGCAAATGTCGCGCTTCTGGGCCACCAAGCCGGTAAGATGACCTAACCCGGTCAGTCTGAGGCTGCGGCCATGATGGTTGTACTCCTCCTGGTGTCGGTGGACCACTTTTTCGGCTTGAGCTAGCGACGAGAATGATCAGCGCGAGGTGGACTCACGAGGGAGGCCACGGGTCGCCATGTTGGGCACACAGGTGCCACCCAGGCAGAAGTATTGACCAGACAATGAATACGTACAATACCCTCACAAAGAGAGCGATGCCTTCCCACCTGCTGACCGCTTCAGCGGTGGTCGCCACCAATGCAACGACGGCACTCGCCGGCCACGTTGCTGGCCAGCACCAACAATTCTGGGCGCCGCTCGGCCCGAGGCATTGCTAGGCCTGCTCAGGTCGTGCCACATGAGCACTGAATGGCCTCGTAGGGGGCTCATGGGGCCGGTGACGGCGCCCTGCGCCGAAGATCCCAGGGCGGATCTTCTGGCCGCCACTTAAGAGATAATGCGACAGTAAGTGAACAATTGCCCACATGGATGCCGTTTGGCTGCAGTGACTGTCGGTGCAGCTCTGGGTGGCGCTCGCGGACGAGGCACAGCGCGCCATTGGTGCGGCGTCACGCGGCCGCGAGGGACCGCGGGGGAATGCTACCCGGTAGTGGGATGGGGGGCCCCTCTCGAGTGCCAGCTCGCCATGGAGTCAACGCCATGCACCAGCAGCTCGACGCTGTGCGCGCCACGGGTGCAGCGGCCACGCCTGAGCCGCGAGAGCCTGCGGAGCCGGCTGCCGCAGCGCCACCCAGCTCGGCCGCGGATGCGGGGGCGGATGCGCGGCCGAGCACGGGAGCGCGGCCCGGCGCGGCGTCGCTCCTCTCGCCGGTCGTCGTCGTCGCCACATCGCTGGAGCTGGTGTCCCTGACGGGCAACATGCTGTGCACTCTTCGCCCCTTCGTGCGGCCCGAGCACCGCGTCCTCGTCTTCGCCCTGGACGCGGGCGTGTGCGCGCAGCTCGCGGGGGTGCTCGTGTCCTTCCCGCCTGGCACGGCGCGATGCGACGCCAGCCACGCGCCGCGCGCGCCGCCGGGCGGCGGCGCCAGCAGCAGTGATGGCGGCCTGGGGCGGCTGGACCGCAACGTGATGTACAAGAGCCTGCCGTACCGCAGGCACACCGTCGCCAAGCTGCGCGCGCAGGCTGCGCTCATGGCGGACCCTTCCCGGCCCGAGGGCCAGTGGTACCTTTTCGCCGACACCGACGTGGTGTTCCTGCGCAGTCCCTTCGGGTACGTCCGCCGGGTGCGGCCGGCGGCGAGCTTCGTCTTCCAGCAGAGCGGCGAACACAGAGCCGTGTGCGCGGACCAGGACGCGATGGGCAACCCGCGGCACGAGTGGCGCTACGGCGCGCTGGGTGTCTCCAACCAGTGGGCCGACATTACCGACGTCGTCTGCACCGGCCTCTACTTCATCCGCGCAGACGCGGCCGCGCGCGCCGTCATCGCCGCCGCGCTGCGGCGCGACGCCCTCAAGGGCGGCTTCGACGGCCTCGACCAGGGCGCCGTCAACTATGCGCTCAAGGCGACCGATTCTCCCTTCCACCTCCTACCGTGCGCAGAGTGGCCCAACGGGAGCGCGCAAAAGGCGCTCAAGCTGCTCGTGGGCGGCACCGGCCGCCGGCGGCACGGTGGCGTTCGCGGCGGCGGCGGCGGCGGCGGCGGCGGCGGCAGCGCAGGTCGCAGTGCGGGGTGGCCAGCGTACGCCATCCACTACAACTGGCGCGTCTCAGCGGCCGCCAAGATCCACGACATCCGCGCCGCCGGCATGTGGCTGTACCACGAGGGCGCAGGCGTTACGGGCGCAGGGGCCGGACCCAGGGCCGGGGCCGAGGGCACGTGTGCGCAGAGCGACGTGCAGGAGCTGCCTGCGGGCGCGGGCGCGCTGTGAGTTCAGCGGTAGGTATTACCCGCACTGGACGCTGGAGATTGTCGTGGGACGTGGGTCACTGGCAGGCCTTCCTTATTATTCAGCTGGCCTAACGTTTGTTGGGGAGCCCCATTATTGAGTATTGTTCTGTTGTTACTGTTAATACTAGCAACACTGTGTTCACATTGGGCTTTTTGGCCAAAAAATCGACCACAACAAATCCGTAGGGTCGCTTAAGCGCTCCGAGCGGTGCCTCATGAGCGCTGCAGACGTGTAGTCGGGTGGAGCGGGATCGAACGGGGGATCCGACTCTACTCTCGGTTTGAAGGCGTGCCGCTTGACGGTGCGCACCTCCTCGAGCGTCGCCTGGCCAGAGCCTGGAAGTTGGGCATCATCAGAGCCTTCTCCAAAAGCTTGGGCGGCGGCGGCTGGTCGCCCGAGGATGCCGGCCCGCCTGCCACGCTAGGCGCGGGGCGCCCCGCGTCGTAGAGGAGGTCCTCCGCGACCAGCGCGGTCACCGCATCCTCCGCGGAGGCCCCCGGTTGGACGAGGTGCTGCCGATCATGAACGGCCGTCGCGAGGATGGCCAGCTGGTCCGCCAGCGAGAGCTTAAGCTGAGGCGCGGTCAGAATCTTGGCGGCCAGACGGCTCACCAAGGTATTTGCAGTCGGGCGACGGCTGGATGACTAGCTGGTAGAGCGCACCCAGCGAGGTGGCGAGCATGATCCGCCGCTCCTCGATGCGCCGCCTCTCATCTACCCCGCCGGCCTGCATGCGGAGCAAGTCCGTGAAGTCCTCGAGCCTCGTGTGTGGGTCCGCGGAGGTAGACTGAAAGATGACGGGGAGCGAAGCGCCCTTGAGCAAGCGAGGGATTTGGAGCGCGAGCATCGTAGGGTTGGCGGCCGCCGCCCCCACGCTTTGCACGATAGCTCCTTGGAGAAGGCCGGCCGTGAGTCTCGCGGGGGCTGCCAGGGGCAGGCGGGCCGCCCTTGTAGCTATCGGTCCCAAATGGAAAGAGAGCAGCGAGTACAGCAGCAGAGGCAACTCCCCGCCCGCCTCGAGCGCGCGAAGCGGGAGTTGCGTAAGGAAGAGCAGGTCCTGTGGTCCTGGCACGACCGGCACCACGGCCGCGGCTTGGCCCCCTCGACCGCGGCCCCGGCCTCTCCCCGCGGCTGGCGCTGGGACGGCGGGCGCGTCAAAGTCTTCACCGAGAAAGATGTCCGAGTGCGAGACCACCCAGACCCCTGGGTTGGCCATTGCCAGACCGGCGAGCCGCTGGTGCAGCACGCCGATCTTCTCCATGGAAGTGGCAAAGAGGTTCGCCGCGTCCAGAGCGGTCAGAAGCCGCGACCAGAATGCCCCATTGAAAAGCACATTGAGAACGTGGTTCCCATCGAGGAGGGTGCCTGTCTGCTGGTCCACGCTGAACCGGCACCGCGGCAGGAAGGCGCCCTTGGCGTCACTCTGCCCCAGGGTGTAGTTGGTCACTGCTCCTGCATTGTCGTACACCGTGGTCCAACTCAGACAAGGCGTGTGGTCCTTTACGTGCTGAGCCCCTGGAGCGAGAACGAGCGCTGCATCACTGGTGATCTGAACTTCGTCAACGACGACGACGATGGGCGCTTGCGCAGCTGGCGGGGCCTGCTGCTGCGCCATCTTCACTGCGTCCTCTCCTCTCCTCCCACCTCACAGAAAACTGCGGCCGCCAGCGACAGAGCGTCTCGCTGGCGGACGGCGAGAGGAACACAAAGGGACGTCCGGACGTCCATCCACTGGGATGAGATAACTGGAGATCTAAGGTCGAATCTCCCGATTCCACAGCCGCCCACAGGAGCGCCGCCTCAACACGGGGTCTCGGCTCTATCGAGCCATGCTAGCTCCAGCCGCAGCCCCACCCGGCCGCCCGAGGGTGTTCCCGCAGGCAGAGAAGACCAATCCTGGGGGAAGTAACCATACAGGGTTGGGTTGTTACACTATGAAGTCTCGGCGGGGAACGCGCCACGGTCAGGGGTGCGCGGACATGACCGCATGAGTGGCGCGGACATTGCCATTTGTAGCGCCGGCGACGGCGCACCGTTTGTGCTAATTTTTGTCAACGGACTCGAAGGCAGTCGTGCACAGCGACGCTGAGAGTGCTGAACGTCCACCAGGCCGTCGGAGCCGTCCGTCCGTCCATGCGACGCTTGCATTGGATGTGGTGGCGAGAGCACAAAACACACTGGCATGACGCGTGATTGTGATGAACTCCCCTCCCTCCACCCTGCAGCACACCCTGCACCCTCCCATCGGATGGGTTCCACCCCGCTGATCAGACAGGGCGCGGGGCGAGCCACATCATCACTGGCTCGCGGCAGTAAGGGCACTCTCGCATCAGCTCGGAGCATGGACCGCAGACGCACAAGTGGCTGCACGGCACCGCGAGGTGAGACTTCGGCCGCTCGAAGCATATGATGCACGACGTCTCTCCCCCCATCGTAGACTCGGGGGCAGCCGGCCGCCCCGTGTCGAGGCCGGCGTCGGCTAGTGAGACAGCAGCAAGCGGCTCAGTGACTGGCGGAGGCGGCTCCGCCGCCTCTGCCGCCTCTGGCGCGATCAAGCGCTCGATGGCGCCGACCCGCTCCTCGAGGCTGCCCTCGGTCGCCGCGCCGAGGCTCGCCTCCAGCCGATCGACACGCCGCTGCAAGTCCCCACCGCCGCCGGTCGACTCGTTGCTCACCGCCTCCTCGCACCGCGACACCCGACGCGCCAGCGCCTCCTCCGCATCCACCTCGGACCGGCGCAGCGCCTCTGCCAGCTCCGCATCCTCGCGCAGCGCCGCCCGCTCTGCCGCACCCGCTAGCTCTGCCGCCTCTCGCTCCGCCCGCCTCGCCGACTCCTGCTCAGCAGCCAGCTGCACCGCCCTCTCCTCCTGTGCGCGAACCTCTGCCGCAGCCTTCGCCCTCCGCTCCTCCTCGAGCGCGAAAGCAGACGGCGCCTTCTTGGCCTTATTGTTCTTCGCCTTGGCCTCCTTCTTGGCCGCCGTTGCCTCCGCCGCCTTTGCGCGCCGCCTCGCCTTCTCCTCCTCCGCCCTCCTGTCCGCAGCCTCCTTCTCGCGCCGCGCCGCCTCTGCCTGAGCGGCTTTGCGCGCCGCCGCGGCCGCCCGCTGCTCCTCTCGCTGCGCCTCCTCAGCCGCTCGCCTCTCCGCCTCCCTCGCCCGCAGCGTCTCCTCTGCTGCCGCGCGCTCAGCGGCCAGCTTCGCCTCCGCCTCCGCCGCAATCGCTCGCCTCTGCTCCTCCAGCGCCGCCGCACCCGCCGCCCGGCGCGCCTCGTCCGCCGCTCGCTCCGCCTCGCGCTGTCGTGCTGCCTGCTCGCGCTCTCGCGCCGCCGCCTCCTCCTCCCGCTCGCGCTGCTCGCGCCGCCCCTTGGCCTCGAGCGCCTTCTCCGCCGCCTTCTCTGCCGCCTCCGCCTCCCTCAGCGCCGCTGCGTGCTCTGTGAGAGCGCGCACGCACCCGGCGTGGTCCACTTCAGGAGCACTGGCGGCGTCGGCAGTAGCTAGCACCTTGGCCGCCTTCTCCTTGGCGATATGCAGCGCGGACCTGCCGTCTGCAGAGCGAGCCTTTGCATCTGCGCCAGCCCGAAGCAGGCGGAGCACAACGGCGGGGCAGCCCCTGTAGGCGGCGGCCATCAGCGCGGTGCCGCCGTCGCTGTACGGCAGGTTGACCTCAGCGCCGTGCTGCAGCAGCGACTCGACCACCCGCTCGTGACCTTTGTTGGCGGCGGCCATCAGCGCGGTGCTGCCGTTGCTGCTCTGCAGGTCGAACTTCGCGCCGTGCCGAATCAGCAGCTCGACCACCCGCTCGTGACCGTGGAGGGAGGCGAGCATCAGCGCGGTGTCGCCGTTGCTATCCTGCTTGTTGACCTCAGCGCCGTGCTGCAGCAGCAGCTCAGCCACCCGCTCGTGGCCTTCCTGGGCGGCGTACTGCAGCGCGGTGAAGCCTTTGCTGTCCTGCACGTTGACCTCTGCGCCGCGCTGCATCAGCAGCTCGACCACCCGCTCGTGGCCGTGGCTGGCGGCGATCATCAGCGCGGTGATGCTCTTGCTGTCCTGCAGGTTGACCTCTGCGCTGTGCTGCAGCATCAACTCGACCAGCCGCTCGTGGCCATTGCGGGCGGCGAGCATCAGGGCGGTGCCGCCGTTGCTGCTCTGCAGGTTGAGCTCCGCGCCGTGCCGTATTAGTAAGTCGACCACCCGCTCGTGGCCTTTGCCGGCGGAGAGCATCAGCGCGGTGAAGCCTTTGCTGCTCTGCAGGTTGATCTCCGCGCCGTGCCGCAGCAGCAGCTCGACCAACCGCTCGTGGCCGTTGTTGGCGGCGCTCATCAGCGCGGTGTAGCCATTGCTGTTCTGCTGGTTGATCTCGGCGCCGTGCCGAATCAGCAAGTCAACCACCTGCTCGTGGCCTCTGTCGGCGGCGACCGTCAGCGCGGTGTCGCCGCCGTTGTCCTGCAGGTTGACCTCTGCGCCGTGCTGCAGCAGCAGTAGCTCGACCACCCGCTCGTGGCCGCTCTCGGCGGCGTCCATCAGCGCGGTGTCGCCCTCGCTCTTCTGCAGGTTGATCTCCGCGCCGCGCTGCAGCAGCAGGTCGACCACCCGCTCGTGGCCGTTGTCGGCGGCGCTCATCAGCGCGGTCCAGCCTTTGAGGTCCTGCAGATTGACTTCAGCGCCGTGCCGCAGCAGCAACTCGACCACCCGCTCGTGGCCGTGATGAGCGGCGCCCATCAGCGCGGTGCGGCCGTTGCTGTTCTGCAGGTTGACCTTCGCGCCGCGCTGCAGCAGCAGCTCGACCATCCGCTCGTGGCCGTTGAAGGCGGCGCCCATCAGCAGCGTGAGGCCGCTCACGCCTCGCCTCTCGTACGTCGCGTCGACCCGCCCGCCGCCCTCGAGCCACGCCAGCACCGCCTCCTCCTCGCCTCGCTTAGCCGCTAGCACGGCCGCGTCGGAACAGCTCAGGGAACCTGCGCGGCTGCTAAGCTCGCGTGCCCCGGGCGGGCTGCTAAGCTCGCGAGCACTCATCGTGGATTCCGGGCTTTGGGGGGTTCGGCGCGCGCAACTGGCGGCTAGCCTCTGAGGAGAGTGACCAGAGACACCTCACATGACCCCACACACGGTCTAGTCCGGCCTCGCGGTCGGCGGAGATTGCTAGAGGACGAGCAAGCCTGCTCTAGCCTCGCACGTTACTTCCTGTCGTCTGTTGTTTGTTGTGCCCTTGTTTGTTTCTCTTGTATCTTAAGAACTCTTGGCACCTTGGAGTGCTGGGGGGGGCGACAGGAAGAATGTGGCCCTGAGTTATGTGTACGCCAACTCAGGGTGTGTGGCAGCGAGCTGGCTGTGTGTCTTGTGAGCTTGTTTGTGTCTGTGTGTCGTTCGTGCGTGTCGTCATCATCTGTCCCGCGTCAACCCATACCGCGTTGGTGTCCAGTCCGAGCCTGACTGTTGTTCATCTTTCTACATACATACATAGTTGGTGATGTCCGAGGATGCCACCCGCCAGAAAAACGGTATGGTGGTGGATTGCTCTCTACTGCTGCGCGCCCCTGTCGGTTCGGCGGCGCACGGCGGCCGCGCGCTTGGTGCCGACGTCGACCGGCTGCTCTTGGGGGGGGTTAGGCTTTGGTCACGTCTCGGGCGCTGCGAGGTGTCTTTTGGCATGCTGGCGCTTGGCAAAGACGCCAGCAAGCTCGCCTTGCTTGCCTGCGGCCGCGGGCGTGCGGGTGGGCCCGCCAGGCGCGGGTTCCTGCGGGACCGCCGCGCGAGCACGGCAGAGAGAGCAACAGACCCTGCGGCTGCGGAGCACGACGCACAGCGACGGTGCGGGCGAGATCTTGGTTGGGGGGGGAGTGGGGGGGAAGGGGTGGGGGGGGGGGGGGGTCTTTCCGCCCACCTGGGAAAAGAACCCCCCCCGGCGGGCGAAAAGGCGGGCCTGCGTCCAGAGTCTCCCGACACGCGGTACAGGGAGGGACTAGCGCTAGCGGAGGGAGGCGCCTCCGAGGGGGCGACTGAGGCGCCGAGGCCGCGGGGGGAAGGGCAGTCGTGAGCTTCGAGAGACGACCGAGACTCGAGCGTACGTGGTCTATCGAAAATAACAAAGGCGGGGGAGCGGGGAGCGCACGCCCACCCCCACGCACGCGTCAGCTTGGAGCCAGGTGTGGTGTGGGCGCGAGAATAGCTCCGCCGTTCATGGAGGCAACCGATACGAGTCGACTGGTGTGTGTCGTCGTGGTTTCGTATCAAGAATACTCACTCACACACACACACCCGCCTCCTCCTACTTTCTGTAGGTAGGTAGGTAGTAAGGTGAAGAACAGCCAGGCTCGGACTGGACACCAACGCGGTATGGGTGGACGCTGGACAGATGATGACGACACGCACGAGCGACACACAGACACAAACAAGCTCACAAGACACACAGCCAGCTGGCTGCCACACACCCTGAGTCGGCAAACACATAACTCAATCAAGGCCACATGACCCTGTCGCCCCCCCCAGCACTCCACGGTGCCAAGAGTACAAACAAGGGCACAACAAACAACAGACGACAGGAAGTGATATGCGAGGCTAGAGCGGGCTTGCTCCACCTCTAGCAATTTCTGTGTTTGGTAATTCTACCATACGCCCAAAGACTTTTTAACCCAGCGCCGCCATTGTGTGCCTTTGTTGTCCTCCCGGTCCTCCTCTGTCGCCACCCATGAGCGGCTCGGAGCTCTGGTGCGTGCACAGCGACCCGTGCGGAATCTGCTGCGCCGGCGTGACTTACATCCTGCTCTTCTTCGCAGACTGGGTGACCGCACGCTGCTGCACACCCACCGCGCGCCCACCGCAGCAGCCATGCACTGCCGCCGCCACCATTACGCCCGCGCTGCTATCCCTGCTCCCGCGCGCACACAAAACCGTTGTCTCGCCACCGCCCGACGGTGCACAGGTTGTGTGCACGCACTTGCTGCCGCCTTGGCTCGGCCTGTCGGCAGGGTCATGCGTGCTTGGCCTTGCCTTCCTGCTCATCTCCGCTCTCGCCGTCGCCTCCCACCTCCGGACCATGCTGACCGATCCTGGCGCCAACACCTCCTCCTCCGCTCTCCTTCCCCTCCCGCTCCCGCTCTCCCCCTCTCTCCCTCTTTCTTTCTCTGCGGCTCTGCGAGGCCAACCACGACATGTCCACGACATGTCCACGACATGTCCACAGGTGCTGTACCGCACGAGTACACGCCGTCCGCGCTGCTGCACGACGAGAAGGCGACCCGCCGACCTCGCGCACGCACACACAGACACACACCACCACCACCATCACCACCACCACACACACACACAACGCCACCACCACCACGCGTGTGTGCGCACGAGTGTACACAACCACCACCGCCGCCGCCGCCGCCACCACCACCGACGGCAGCGGCGGCGGCGGCCCCCAACACACACACACGCACACACACACACACACACACACACACACACACACACACACACACACACACACACACACACACACACACACACACACACACACACACACACACACACACACACACACACAGAGAGAGAGAGAGAGAGAGAGAGAGAGAGAGAGAGAGAGAGAGAGAGAGAGAGAGAGAGAGACGCACGCACACGCACACACACGCACGCACGCCACACACCGCCACCTCCACCATCACCATCAGCAGCAGCGCACACACCACACATCCCACCATCCCACGCTCGCGCAGAGACGAGACACCTTTGCCGCTGAGAGGGGAGCTGTGAGCAGGCGCTGCCGATGTGCTCGCGCTGCAACGGCTTCAAGCCTCCGCGCGCGCACCACTGCTCTCAGTGCGACCGCTGTATCATGAAGATGGCGCGCGAGTCTAGCCGAGACCTAGCCGAGACCTAGCCGAGACCTAGCCGAGACCTAGCCGAGACCTAGCCGAGACCTAGCCCTTAGTGCTGCCCTCCGGCCGGACCACCATTGCCTTAGCCTAGATCTTGCCAGGATCTCGCCGAGATCTGGCCGAGATCTCGCCGAGATCTAGCCGCAATCTGGCAGAGATCTCGCCGAGGTCTGTCCGAGATTTCGCCGCCCTCCGGCCGCGGACACAGGACCACCACTGCCCGTGGGTAAACAACTGCGTCGGCGCAAACAACCAGAAGCACTTTGTGCTCTTCGTTGGCTACACGGCGCTGCTCTCCGGCCCGCGCCATGCTGCTGCTGCTGTCGCGGCGGGCGGCTGTTCATGGACTCATCATTGAGCCGCTCCTGCACAGGCTACGCCATGGTTCTGCTCGTCCTGCGGCTGATGGCGACCTCTCCTCCTGCCTCGCGCCGGCTGCTCGCCAGCAGAGGGTGGTTGGGTGATTGATCACTGGGGTGGTGCTCAGGCGACGGGCCATAGGCATAGTCAGACTCAGAATGAGAATTGATTGACCATTCATCGCTGGTTGGCCCTAAGGCGACGCTCAACGAGCCGCGCCTCTTCCTCACCACGCACTCGCACGGCCCGCAAGAGCCTGAGATACGGGGAGATACGGGGGAGATAGGGGGAGATAGGGGGAGCTAGGGGGAGATAGGGGGAGCTAGGGGGAGGTATGGGAGTATCACGCGCTCGCACCGCCCGCAATAGCCTAGTACCACACCTCCCCCAAGTAGTATCGAATCCATTGTGGGTCCAGTCCCGTGGGTGGTGTGGCTGGTATCGCGCACTCCGCTGAGCCCTGCCTCAGTGCCGCACACCGTCCCTGCTGAGTAACAACAGGCATGAGTACGTTAGGCCCGCAAGAGCCCGTCTCGATGCTGTATATGTTCCTGCTGCTGTTCGAGGCGCTGCTGTTCGGCCTCTTTACTTCGGCGAGATGCAGCCGAGACGCGCCGAGATGCAGCCAAGATATCGCCGAGATATCGCCGAGATATCGCCGAGAGATCGTGCGGATCTAGGTGGAGAAGCCGAGATATCGCCGAGATATCGCCGAGATATCGCCGAGATATCGCCGAGATGTCGGCGAGATATCGCCAGTGACAGCGTCTCTTGCGAGCCGCTCAGTCCACTTCGGGCGACCTCGGGTAATCTAGGGTACAGTAGTCTTCCCGGCGGGTCTCGGCTGATCTCCCCGGGCGGTCTCGTGCCGCCAGGCGATGTTTTGCGAGCAGCTCAGCTCCATCCTCACCGACCAAACCGGCATCGAGCGGCTCAAAAACGATTATGCGCCGCCGAGACGCTCCGCGGTGCAGAGCTCCAGATGCGGAAGATCTCCCCAGATCTCCCCAGATCTCCCCAGATCTCGAGCTCTAGACGCGCAATGCCGATCCACAACTCCCCATCTCTCCCCGGATCTCGAGGCCTAGATGCGGACACAGGTCCGCGTATTCCGACTTGCACGCGCGATGCGACGTGCCCGGCTGTGTGAGCTGCCTTCGTTGTATTCGTATTCGTAGCCCCTCGTATGCACGTGATGCTCTGAAGACACGGCTCGATATCTGCCCCTTTCTGCACACGAGTGCAAGTCGCGCGCGATGGCGGAGGGAGAGAGAGTCAGGCACGCAGCCCGGGGTCCGAGGGGCGGCGAGCAAAAGCCGTGGTGCTCGCAACGTAGGTGCAGAACTTGTCGGAGACGTTTGGCCGGCCCTGCTCGCTGCTGTGGCTGCTGCCGACGCCGGTCACCTTCAACGGCCTTACGTGGTGGGACATCCTCCCGACGGAGCACGAGGTGTAGCCTTGGGCGTGCTGGCGGGTGGGTAGGGCGGAGGCGGTGCGGCGGCGCCCCTCGCCCTCCGTTTCTCGGGCTGGGCCCCTCGAGATTAGTTGCGAGACGTGGCGCCCAGTGGTTTCGCGGAGCCATGGAGGCCCGCCCAGCAGCCAGCCGCTTGTCTGTGTCTGTGGCGCGCGCCCAGCGTGTCGCCCCTCGGAGGCGAGTGGTGTTGGCGCACGGCTCTTGGTGTGTACTATTATTTGGCAGTGCTGCACCGTGCACGCGTGCCGCCACCCTGCCATATACGCGATACGGCTCTACACTCCGCGCACACAATCTACGCGCTCGCGACACGCGAGCCCCGCCCGGCGCTAGACGGCGGAGCTGGAAGGGCAAAC
The DNA here is from genome assembly GCF_000372725.1 of Emiliania huxleyi CCMP1516. Taxonomy (NCBI): domain Eukaryota; phylum Haptophyta; order Isochrysidales; family Noelaerhabdaceae; genus Emiliania; species Emiliania huxleyi. Next base: position 430,207 of record NW_005198244.1, on the reverse strand, counting down.
GCTACTCCACCCATGCGCTCGCATCAAGCTCTCGCAGGGAGCTCAGATTTCATATACCGCCCCGCTCACACGAACGAGCACCGGAGCAGCCTGCAGCCCCAACCCGCCCCCCACACTGCAGAAGGCCGCCGCCCACGAGCAGCCCCAACCCGCCCCACACTGCAGAAGGCCGCCGCCCACGAGCAGTGCCAAAGTCCGAGGGACAATCTCAGCCAAGCAGGGGTGCACTAAGTGCAGCCGTTGCAGCCCCCCCAGTTGCACCAAGCCCATTCATGATTACAATAGTATTCAAGTATTGTACTCATAATACACGTGCATCGTGAGTACTCAACTCATGAGTACCACCGCAGTTGAGTATTCATACTCATGAGTACGGCTGGCGCATGCGTGAGTAAATGTACTCAAGTCCATGAATACTACTCTCCCAGAGTCCCAAAACGCGCTCCCGGTCGACCGACCGCTGTCTCTGCTCCAGCGCTTCGCATATGCCACCAAAGAGGAAGGGAAGAGCCCAGCCTCGGCTAGATGTGCCAAAATACAAGCTGCTTCGGCAGCCGATGAGTCTTCTCGGCACGCAGGTCAAGTTCCCCGGGTCGTTCTGGGAAGGGCGAATGACGGCCGAAGAGAAAGCTGCGGACTACCTGTGCACGGTGCTTGACTTTCAGATCGCTCACCGCATGCAGCCTGGCGCCCAGCCGACACAAGCCTTTCAGCTGCAGGAGATGGGCACCGACGGCACAGGATCGCTGGAGAGGAGCGACCTCGAAAGCACAAAGTTCTGGTGCGGTATCCGGCGCCATTCTCGAGCACTACTACAAAACGTTTCCGGAAGAAGCGGCTGATGCGCCTGCGCCTGCTCCGCCTGGCTCGGGAGGCAGCGGCGAGGCTCAGACCGCGATCAACCCGTCAGACAGCAATTCTGCATTCCCAAAACTGCGCAATGGGACGGCAGAGGTGTTCCAGGTGTCGGCGCACCGCATCTCGGCCGCGAGGACCCGGTTACGCCGCCCAAACGAGCAGCAGCAGCTCGGGCACAACTTTGTCGACTAACAGGCTGAGGAAAAATTCGGCGAAGAAGCGGCACCGGCGGTACGCCGGGACGAGCCCGGACCGATCACATTGTTCAGAACCGCAGCGGCGAGCCGCCGCGGGCCCACAGGAGGGCTGGGAGTCGCGGCACTAGACCGCGCCGCCAGCAAGGCGAGAGCGGCAGCAGCCGACATACCCGAGTGGGACGCCTTTCTTCGGATACCTGCAAGTTGCTCACGCACTTGTATTTGAATACATTATTCATATTCATGAGTACAGGCAGACGTGACTATTCATATTCATGGATACCAAACGTCATGACTACGCATACTCAACAATACAAGCTGCCAAAGGATGAGTTGAGTTATTCATTGTAATCATGAATGGGCTTGAGTTGCACTTGTCATGTTCCAGGCCTGCGTCTGGTCCTCAGCACTCGGTGCAGCCATTGCAGCCCCCCCAGGTGCACTTATCATCCCAGGCCTGCGTCTTGTCCTCACAAAACGGCTTGCACACCGCTGGGGGCGACGGGGGGGGCGGGGGGGGAGGGGGGGGATTTTTGTTTCAGGGGATGGGGGGGGCCCCCCAAACCTGGGTCCCCCCCTGCCAATTTAAAAGCAAGGGGGGCCCCCCCCCCCCCCCCCAGAAGCGTTTTGTGAATCTGGAGGGGTGGGGACCCCCCCCCCCCCCCCTTAGCAGCAGGGATGGCTTTAGATGTGCAGGGGGGGTACCGAGCAATGTGCGGCCGCTCTCAATGAGAACGTATGAGGTACCCGTGGAACTTGTCACCGCTGTGCCCCTCGCATCGCTATACTCGAACGACGACGGCGCGCCGGCAACCGCATTTGCATGGGCATCAATGCCTGGCGTCGAAACTGTTGAGCACCGCATGGATTTTGAGAACGGCCGCGATGCAAATAACGAGGGCGCCGCAGCTTATGCGCCTGTTTGGCCGGTTGCTGTTGAGGCGCGCGCGATCTAGCTCAGTAGTACCCGGGGGCGGGGGGGGAGGGGGGCACTGGCACGTGACAATTCTCCTGTGCCGACTAGGCGCGACCAGTGCCGGCAATTGAGGCGGAAGTGATCACCGTCAACGCGACGGCAGTGGCACCCGTTGAGACCGTCAATCGGGCTTCTTTCGACGTGGCCGGGAGGATGTCTTTGGGCTACTAGATGCTCCGGCCGCCAAGGGCCTGCTCGACTGGCCGCTGCAGAGCACGTTGCGAACCTCCCCTCCACTTCTACTACTTCTCCTACTAAACTACACTGCGATTGCTGCTGGTACCACGTAAACTCTCAAGACAGAACGGCCGGGACAGTGATTGAAATGGGCTTGACTAGGCTCTATAGGGGCTTGCTTGAGTGTGCGAACTGCGAATGCGACACAGAGGCGGAGATCGAGGCGCGCCGAGGGCCGGCAGAGTCCAGAGAGCGTCACCCGTGTGCGGCGTCGTGTGGGCGGTGCACATTGTACCCTCAGAGATGTGCCGCACGGAAAATGACACAACCGCTTGTTGCTCACAAATCACGTGCACACGCTCACGCAGGCTGGAAGGGAGCCACCGTGGAACACACACACAGGCCCGCCCGTGCTAGTGCTGCGCGGCGCACGGTGCCTCCGGCCCCCCCCCCCGCGCCCCCCCAAGAGGCCAGTGCCCAGAGCGCGCCTTGCCCTTGGCACATATCTCTGCAGCGATCGATGCTTTCTCCGTACCTTCCTTATACTCGGCTCCCACCTCAAAAGAAAAGCCGGACGGGTCTCGGTCTGCGAGCGATTATCCAGCTACCTCAGGCATGGCGTGGCCCCGCCGCGCGCAAGCTCGCACCCGCAACCCAGCGATTGCGGCGCGGGCGGCGACACGCCCCCACCACCCCGCCCGCGCCCCAAGCTTCGCCAGGAGGTCGCCGCCACGGGCAGGGCGTGGAGGCGGTTCGCCGCCGGCGGGCCCACGCTAC
>NW_005198244.1:412097-426703 GCF_000372725.1 Emiliania huxleyi CCMP1516 | reverse complement strand
GTCTGGGAGAGGTGTCTGGCGGGAGAGGCGTCTTGCGGGAGCGACGCGCCCGCACGCCCTGTGACCGCATCAGCTGATCCGCCTCTGGTGACGCATCGCCCATCACCTGCGCGGAGGGTGCGTGTGTGGCGAGGGCGGTGGCGGCGGCAGTGGCGGTGGCAGTGGCGGTGGCGAGGGCGGCGGCGAGGGCGGCGGCGAGGGCGGCGGCGAGGGCGGCGGAGAGGGCGGCGGATAGGGCGGCGGAGAGGGCGGCGGAAAGGGCGGCGGCGAGGGCGGCGGCGAGGGCGGCGGAGAGGGCGGCGGAGAGGGCGGTGGGCGAGGGTCGTGGGGAGGGCGGCGGCGAGGGCGGTGGGCGAGGGTCGTGGGGAGGGCGGCGGCGAGGGCGGTGGGCGAGGGTCGTGGGGAGGGCGAGGCGAGGGATTGACGCCGCTGGCAGGCCGCGCCTTGAGGAACTTGACGTTGGTGTACATAGGAAGTGTCTAGGAAGCGTCTAGGAAGCGTCTAGGAAGTGCCTTGAGGAACTTGACGTTGGTGTACATAGGAAGTGTCTAGGAAGCGTCTAGGAAGCGTCTAGGAAGTGCCTTGAGGAACTTGACGTTGGTGTACTTCTCGCTCATCTCGTCGTACTTTGGCGCGATGATCTTGCACGGGCCGCACCTGCACCAGCGAGGTGGGGCGGCGTCGGCGCCGGGGCGTGGAGGACGGGCTCAGCTCAGTCGGGGAGCGAGCGGCAGGCGGCGGGCGGCGGCGGCAGGCGGCGGGCGGCGGCGGCGGGCAGCGGCGGCAGGGCGGCGGCGGCAGGGCGGCGGCGGCGGCGGCGGCGGCGAGGGACGCGCCACGACGTGGAGTAGTCGACCACCACGAGCGCGTCGCCGGCGTTCTGCAGCCGGCGGGGCGGCGGGAGCTCAGGGCTCGGCAGCGCGCGGCGGCGACGCGGCGTGGAGAGGCATTTGGGCAAAGCAGGCGGCGGCGGCGGCGGCGGCACTGGCTGCGGCAGCGATGGGAGCGGCGGCAGCCCGACCGTCACGGCGGCGAGGTGGCCGTGGCGTGCTTGGGCCGGCGGCGAGGGTGGCGAGGGCGGCGGGGGCTGCAGGCGTGGGTGAGCCGCACGTCGAGCACCGCCTCAAACTCAGTCTTCGACGAGATGTCGACCACGCTCGATCCGCTGGCGCGCGGGGCGACGCTGCGCGAGATGGCCGCAGAGGCAGCAGCAGCAGTCGGCGCGCGCGGACCCACCGCTCGCAGCGCGGAGCAGGAGCCGGCCAGCAGCAAGCAAGGCAGCAGCAGCGAGAGGTGCCCCCGAAACACCATTCTTCTCTCGTTAATATTCGCGAGAGAAAAAGAAAACCCTGCACACAGATCCGACACTGAATTCTTTCGCTCTTGCAGAAGGAAGCTCGCATCGACTAGCACCTAGCAACACATCACAGCCCACCGCCCTGTACGCTGCAAAGATCGACGTCCCGCTCCTCATGCAGACGGACGAGCCGCGGCTGCAGGGCGGCTGCAGGGCGGTCGTTCGCCGCCTCGTCTCCGTCCTCGGCAGGGGCGGCGCGCCTCACGGATCGATGGCCGACACGCTCGAGCTCAGCCTCAAGCACCACGGCGGCGGCGACGACGGAAACAACGGCGCGGCGCCGGCGGCGGCACGCGGCGGCCGGGCGGTGTCTGCGGCGCGGCCGCCGCTGAGCGCCGGCTCGAGGCTGGCGTACTGCTTCTTCCGGCTGCCGCTGTCGTCGCTCGACTTCACGTTTCGGCCGGCGAGGCAGGTCATCTGGGTCGACACGCTCGGCCAGACCCTCTCCTCGCAGGCGTCGCTCATCTCCGCGGTGAAGTCGCTCGACTTGCTCCTCGGCTTCACTGTCGGCAAGGCGTCCGACAACACGCGCACCCGCTGGGGACGGCGCAAGCCCTTCATCGCCGTCGCCTTCCCGCTGGCGTTGCTCGCCTTCTTTCTCTTCGTGAACGCGCCCTCGGTCGGGCTCGGCCTCGCGCGCGCAAAGCCTCGCCCGCCGCCGTGCACGCACCTGGTGCTAAACACGTCGTCGCCAGCCGGCTGCCCGGCGCTGAAGGACTGCCTCGAGCGCGCGATGCAGCAGGGAGAGATCGACCGATTCGACTTTACCTCGCCGTCGCGCGTGGCCTCGCTGCAGAGCGGGGGCTGGCAGCTCTCCTTTTGGTTCGCGCTGCTCTACGCCACGTACCTCGCCTGCGCCTACACCTGCTCGCAGATCCCCTACGACGCGCTCAAAACAGAAACCCGGCCCGGCTTCTTTGTCTAGGCGCCTACACCTGCTCGCAGATCCCCTACGACGCCCTCGGGATGGAGCTGACGGACAGCTACGACGAGCGCTCCTCCTTGTTCGGGCTGAAGACGCTCTTCCAGTTCGTCGGGTACGCGGCAGCCCCCCCTCCTCAACCCCGGCCTCCCCTACCCCCACGGTACCCGCACCCACCCCTTACCCCCACGGTACCCGAACCCCTCCCTAGGTACGCGGCAACCCCCCTCCTCAACATCGGCCTGTCTGCCCTCCTTGCCGACGACCTCGTCGCGCTCTACTCGATGCTCGCCCTCGCCGTCGGCTCCCTCGCCGTGCTGGCGTGGGCCTCGCTCCTCTGCAACGTGGTCGAGAGGCCTCCTCCGCCCGAGGACCACACGCCACCCTCCCCCCCCCCGGGCTGCCGGTCTGCACCCTCTTCTCTCCTCCCTGAGCGGTGCACGGTGGCTGAACAGGACCACACCATCCTCCCCGTGCCGATCGTGCCGTCGGCGCGGCGCGTGCTCGCCAACAAGCCGTACCCCACCTCCATAGTATCGAACCCAGTCTGGGTTCAGTCGCGTGGGTGGTGCGGTATTAGGCGCGTGCTCGCCAACAAGCCGTACCTGGTCTACTTGCTGATGAAGATGCCGCTCTCGCTGGTGTCGCTGATGCCGTCGAACCTGGCCGCGCTCTGGGTGAAGCACACAACAAAGACAGAAAACAGACCACCCAAAGGGGAGGGGATGGGAGGACGGCACGCCGCCACCACACAGGGGATGTTAAGGAGAGGAGTGAGGGGGTGCTAGCCGTCACCAACCCTCGGGCGTCTACCACTTCCTGGGTGAAGCACTTGGCGAGTAGAGACCACGCCTGCTATTCACAGCTGCTATTCACAGCACACGCTCCTTGCCCGGCTCCTTGTTCCAGGCGGCTCCCCCCCCCCTGTGAAGAGTGAGGCGTGGGCTCGCCTCGGCAGGTGAAACACAACATGGCGCTCGAGGCGTGGAACTCGATGTACAACGCGGTGCTCATGTTTGCCCTCGTCGGCGCGATGGCGTCGATCGGCGTGCTCGTCCGCTCCGCACAACAGTACGGCAAGGCGGCGGTGCTGCAGGCGGCGCTGCCGGAGAGATGGGGGGAGAGATGGGGGAGAGATGGGGGAGAGGTGGGGGAGAGACGGGGGAGAGTTGGTGCTGCAGGCAGTGCTGCCGGAGAGATGGGGGGAGAGATGGGGGAGAGATGGGGGAGAGACGGGGGAGAGACGGAGGAGAGGTGGTGCTGCAGGCGGTGCTGCTGGTCTCCGGCCTGCTGTACCTCGCCGTCTCCTTCGTCCCCGGCGCCTTCTTTGCGCAGCACCCCTACCTACATAGTATCGAACCCAGTCTGGGTTCAGTCCCGTGGGTGGTGCGGTACTAGGCGCCTTCTTTGCGCAGCACCCCGTGCTGCTCGTGCCGGTCGGAGCGCTGATCGGCGTCGGGCAGGCGCGCCGAGCGTCTGGCCGGTAGACAACACGCTCGCGATCGACGGGCTAGCAGTACATCCGCGCGAGTTCACCTCTCTCTCTCTCTCTCTCTCTCTCTCTCTCTCTCTCTCTCTCTCTCTCTCTCTCCCTCTCTCTATATATGTATAGTTAGCTCGCTCGTTTCTCAACTAGCTCCTTTCTTCGTCACTTCTTTGTGGCCCTCCGTCGGCCTCGGGCAGGCGCTCGGCTTCGTGCTCCCGGACGCCATGCTGGCTGACATCATCGACTACGCGGAGCTGCACTCGGGATCGCGCGACGAGGGCATCGACACTTAGAAGCGGAATACGCACTCCTGTATTCCTAGCAGCGCTCAAGAGGACACATGTGCATGCACATGCACATGCACATGCACATGCACATGCACATGCACATGCACATGCACACGCACACGCACATGCACACGACACGCACATGCACATGCACATGTCACATGCACATGCGCATGCACATGCACATGCACATGCACAATGTGCATGTTCAACCGTATTCCGCCGTCTTCCGCTGCGTTCATTGTCTTCGCACCCCGCGTACTCACGCGGTGCTCTGAAGACGCGGCACAAGACCGTCCTCCCGCCCTCCATGTCGTCGTCTTCAGCGCGTAGGCATGTACACGGTCATCGAGACAAACCTGCAGCAGTTCGTCGAGATTGCGGGCGGCGTCTTCCCGATGGCGCGCCGAGATGCGCCGAGATCGTCGAGATGCGCCGAGATGCGCCGAGATTCGCCGAGATCGTCGAGATGCGCCGAGATGCGCCGAGATGCGCCGAGATTCGTCGAGATTCGTCGAGATTGCGGATGGCGCCTAACCCGCTGTGGTGCCGCCCCTCCGCGTTTGCGCCTCGCCTCGCCTCGCCTCGCCTCGCCACCGTCACGACAGCCCCCAACCACGCACGCACACACACACACACACACACACACACACACACACACACACACATGCCAGGTGCTCCTCGCCGGCGCGGGGTACGAGCCGCTAGGGGGCTGCTCCTGCGGCTGCGGTGTCTCGTGCGGCCGCGCCATCGGAATGCCGTACGCGCGCTGGCACTGTCCCGGCGACGTCGGCTACTCGTGCACGGGCAAGGGTGACCCCCCCCCCCCCCCCCCCACCTCCCCCCCCTCCATGCCCCTCCCGCCCCTGTCCCCCGCCCCTGTCCCCCGCCCCTCCGCCCTCGAGCACCTCTCGCTTCTCCTCCCCTCCCCCGCCTGCCTCCCCCCTCCCTCCCCCTCGCGGCGAGCCCTCGCGGCAGACGGCGCGCGCCGCGAGCGCACCCGCAATCGGCCGAGGTGACCCGAGATCGCCGCGAGATATTAGGCGGCTCCGAGCTGCTGTTTGCGCCCGAGGAGCCCGCGGTGGCGCCGTGCGCGGCGCAGAGCGAGCACGTCCAGTCTCTCATCTCCCTCTTCTTCCTCGCCATCCCGGGCCTGCTCGCCCTCATCGCCGCCATCCCCGCCGGCAAGATGCCCATCACCGCGCGCGTACATGCGGCCATCCTCGCCGCCATTGCGGCGCGCAACAGCGGCGGCGACGCGGGCGAGGGTGGCGACGCGGGTGGAGAGAGGGAGGTGATCGACGCCGTGTACGGCGAGCCGCTGGCCGTACTTCCTAGACCGTTCCTGGACCGTTCCTGGAACCTTCCTGCAGGTGATCGACCCCGTGTACGGCGAGCCGGTGCAGCGGCCGCCAAACACGGCGGCCTCGCTGCTGCACGAGCACTTCTCGCCGTCCGAGTGGCAGTCTTTCCCCACCCTCGGCTCGCTGCGCGCGTTCCTCGTCTCTCGGCTGCTGCTCTGGGTCGCGCTGGCGGCGGCGCTGGTGGCGGGGATGGCGTACTCGGGCGTCGAGGCGGCCGTCACCTTCGGCTGCCTCCTCCTCTCCGCCCTCTTCATCCTCATCCCGTGGGACGGCGTCCGCCTCTACGCGCTGTCCGGTCCGGCCGCGTCCAGCCTGGTCCCCGCCCGCACCGCACCGCCCTGAGGCGGGCGCGGCCCAGGGCAGGGGTACGGCCGGCAGAGAGGCTTTCGGCTTGCACGGAGCGCAGCTGCTTGTCGGGCTCGCGCCTCGAGTGAGCCGTGCCGATTGCAGGCCCGCCAGCGCAGCAGGCGAGACTTGCGCTAGGACTTGCGGCAGACCTCGTGAAGCTTGGGTGGCAGTACATGGGGAAACTCAGAGGAATGCCAGTCCCAGAGGAGTTATATAGTATCCGTGACATGCCATCGACTGTTCGTTTGTTGTTTCCTAGACGTGTTCCTCTATTCGTGGAGCGGGCCGGCGCCCCGCCGGCCGGCCGCCGGGGCGATTCAGATGTTCCCCCCAACAAAAAAGTCAAAACTCGCATATCTCCCTGGCGCGGGGCCCGGGGGGACGTCTCGGTTAGTAGAGTCTAGAGAGGTGTCCGTTTTATTTATTCTGCGTAATCGTCGGCCCGCGTGCGCGGCTCTTCACGGCATCGTCATGGCTGTGTGCGTGCTTCTCGCTCGTGCGTCCTTGGAAGTTGTGCGCCTCCTTCTCCTATGAGCTCGTATGCCACGTCGCCGCCTGTGTTTGGGTTTCTATGTTTGCGATTTGGAATTTGGTATTTGTCCAGCTCTTTGTTTATTTTTATTTAATGCCGCAGGTTCGACCGAGGTTGCAGCTTACAGGCTTGCAATAAAGCGCCAGGACTCAGCGCATTCGACTTTCGAGCGCAAGCCGTGCATGCAGCGCGAGAAAACTATACTTGCGCGAGAGGAAACCACAAGCACACAAAACGCCACCTCAGAATGCATCTGCGCCACCCGGACACGCTGCACTGTGCTCACTTGCTCAGCCGAGGCTCATCTTTGGCCCTCCTTGGCCCTGCTCTTCTTCCGCTTGGACCTGGGCGGCGGGTCGAGCGCGGGGGCCGAGGACGCGGCACTGCGAGCCACGGCCGAGGACGCGTTGAGGGCGGAGGGCGGCACGTCCGCGTCGTGCTCCACCTGCGGTGACACCAGGGCGAGCTCGAGGGTGGGGGCGATGTTGGCCAATCTCGGGTCATCTCGGGGGGACATTAGAGTATATATCATCAACTAAATGTGCCCCCTGGGCCTGCGGGCGGACCCTCACACAAGACACGTCACAGATCACAGATCAGCTCACAGATCATCAACTTTTCCTTTTTCGTGCTTGAATAACATTATTAATTTATGATTATGTATGTATTTAGGTGATGGACACAGGAGCGTTGCCCGGTTTGTCAGACCAAGAAAAGAAATTTTGGAGGCCGATGCCGATCATCCGGCCCGCTGGGTGCGCTTCTTAGCTCCCCGGCCCTGGATGTGAGGTTGATGACTGCACTCCAAGTGCTCCAAGGGCCGCGGAAGGTTCCATGCTTACGGCTCTAGCTGCCTGGCATCCGCGTACTACGACCTACTCTCAGGCGCCCGCACACCGAGCCGGCGCTGACCGGCCTCCTTGCAGGCATATGCCTTATCATATCGGCCGATGCGATGTGGGCACACGCTCTCTCTGTACACACGCTGTCGTGCCATCGACTCATCAAGCTGGGCTAGCCCCGGGCCCGGCAGGGACCCATTCAACCCCGATCCATTCATGAAAGACCGGGTCAGAAGGTTCTGCGACCGCAGCCTCAGAGTCTGCCGCCACGCGCTCCGCCTCGGCCTCAGCCGCGGCCTCCACGCGCGCCGACTCGGCCGCAGCCACTTCCTCAGCCGCCGCCGCAATCACCTCCTCCTTCGACACCACTCCCTTAGCGACATCTAAGATCTTGGTAGCGACGATCTTGTCCTCGTTCTTATCGTCGATCTCCGAAGGCGCGGGCTCAGTTGCCGACGCGTTGTCCGCCTCCACCGGCTCGGTGCCCTTGCTGACCGCGTCGGCGTCAGCCTTGGCCGCCGCCTCGACGACCTCGGGCGGCACGTCCTCCTCGAGCGCCTTCGCCGGCGCAGCGGACGCGGCCTCGGCAGTCTTGGCCGCCTCCACCGGCTCGGTGCCCTTGCTGACCGCGTCGGCGTCAGCCTTGGCCGCCGCCTCGACGACCTTGGCCGCCGCCTCGACGACCTCGGGCGGCACGTCCTCCTCGAGCGCCTTCGCCGGCGCGTTGACAGGCATCGCCGGCGCGTTGACAAGCCATCGGGCACGCGCCTCCTCGTCCTCCTGCTGCTCGATCACGCGCTTCGACTCTGTCATCTCGCGCTTCGGGTGCTTAGCCTCCGCCTCCGCCTCCGCCTCCGCCCCCGCCCCCGCCCCCGCCTCCGCCGCCGGCGCGGCGGACTGGAGGGGTGTGTCGCGCGGCAGTCCGAAGGTGGAAGCCGCTACCGAGTCGACGATCTCACCGCATGGCGTGAGCAGACCCATGGTGTCCATTGCAGCGACTCGCATGTACTCGATGACGTCCTTGAGGCCCTCAGCGTCGACCTCGTTGGGTAAGGTCGTGAGCCACTCCTTGACGCCCACAGAGCCGATCGACTGCCTCATCTTCGCCTTCTCCTGCAGCAGTAGCAGGTAGCTCGCCAGCGGCACGGCCATGAAGGGCGGGTAGCCGGCCTCGTGGCATATGAGCTTCACGAGCATGTGGATGAAGCCGCGCCAATCGCTGGCGCGGGGCAAGATGCGGAGTCGGCGAAAGAAGGCCCGGACAGAAGCGTACTTTTGGTCGCGTGACAAGAGCTCGAGGCAAGGCCCGAATTGTCCGGAGATGAGGAACAGGCGCTCCGTCTCCATCTCCCCGGCCGTCCACGCCCCTTGCTTCTCCATCTCAGCCTCTGCCTTGACACGCATGGTGCAGAGCTCCTTGGCGGCCTTGACGCGGACATCAGGTATGACCCAGTTGCGCATCTTTGTACGCATCTTCTTGGAGCGGAAGACATCATCCTCTTTGAACATGCTTTCAAGCTTATCGTCGACCTTGTTCCTCGTGAAGATGACCTTCTTTCCCCGCTCCCTCGCAGCCTTGGCGACGGCCAGCTCGCCCTCCTTGAAGCGATCCGATGAGTTGATGACAATGACGTGAAAGAAGAGGAGTCCCATGTTTGCCACATACGTGTCGGTTGGGAAGTCTTTGGTGCCCGCGCCAGGGACGTCCCACAGCTTGATTGCGAAGGAGGCGTCGTCGGACTTGTACTTTGAGTAGCCCGGCAGCTGGCAGAAGAGCGCGTCGTACGAGTAGGGCGTTGGCTTCAAGGTGCCCTGAGATGAGTGGCTGATCTTAGCCGCTCCGTCGTCGCCATCCTGCACTGCGAGCAGGGCGTTGATGAGGCTCGACTTGCCCGTCCCTGACTCACCCACGATGGCGATGTCGATGTTGCCTTCGGGGAGCCAATCGGGGCGAAGCGGGAGCCGCAAGGCGGGAGCGACCGGGTCGTTTTGCGGCTCGCTCTCGATCGACTCTGAGACCTCATTGCGCCGCTCTTTCGCCGACGGCTCGGTCATGGCCCCTTGCGCGGGCTCGGGCGCTGGTGCAGGCGCTGACTTAGGCGGCATGAGCGCTGCCGACGGAAGTGCCGGTTCGGGCTTGCGTCCAAAGATGCCGCTGAAGAAGCTGCCCATTCACAACAAATTCCTACAGCCAAACGATCGTCGTTCGTAACACTAACAGCAGCGTTGCAGGCACCGTGGTAGAGGAGTTGTGAGCGGGCAGTGTGAGGGCGTGTGACACGAGTGCCGCTCTCAAGGATGCTGATTTCGTTGAGCGGCGGACCTCCAAGCAAGTCTCCCTGGTTGGGGCTGGTGCTCAACCAAAAAACCGAGCGCGCTCGGCCCTTGAAACTCCACATCGGCGTGCGATCGACATTCGGTTACTTGTGTACATAATAAAAAAAAACGGACACCTCTCCTGTGAGATGGGTAAAAAGGAACAGGTCACCGCCCACGCGATCTTTGTGCAGGTAGTATAACAGTGCTCAGTGGCCAGGGGCGGCGGGGTGGGTAGGGGGGTGGGGCCGAGCCGTGTGCGCTGCGGTGGAGGGCTTTAGGTCACGGTACACACTCCCGCCCTCCCGACCCCTCCACACCACTACAGCGGCACCCCTACCCCTCCCGCCGTTTTAGGGCCTACCCACCCGCACTCGCTCGGCCACAACAGTGAACACCGAAATGCCTTATAGACAGTGGCCACGGCCTCGCCGACCACTAGAAGACAGGTACGCCTGAGGAACACGCGCTCCTAGCTCGTCCCCATGCTTCACCGCGTCACCTTAGCCCTCGCCTTGGCGGCGGCTGCGCGCCTCTCCTTAGTGGCGGCGATGGCCGCCTCCGCCGCTGCAAGTGCGGCCTCCTCCTCCGCCTCCGCCTCCGCCACGGCCGCCTCCGCCGCCGCGACTTCCTCCTCCTCTGCGGCTTCTGCCGCTGCTTTCGCCGCCGCCTCTGCTGCCGCCTCTGCTGCCGCCTCTGCTGCCGCCCTCGCCGCAATCTCCGCCGTGATGCCATCCCGTATCCTCGCCTCATGATGCTCCGCGAGAAGCCGGAGCAACCTCTCCGGGTCCAGATTCGCTGGCACGGGCTCAGCTGATGCGGCTGCCTCCTCCGCCGGCGCCTCTTGCGCCGGCCCCGCCGCGCTGTCCCCTCCGCCCTTGCCCTTCTTCTTCTTCTTCTTCTTGCCCTTCTTGCCCGTTCCGCTCCCCTCCGCCTCGACCTCGGCCAGCAGCGCGGTTGCGTGCCGCGCCGCCTCCGCCGCCAGATGCTCCTCTATTGCGTCGGCGCACTCGGTGTTGCCCTCGCGCTTGGCCAACTCTAGCGCTGTCATGCCATCCGCATTGCGCGCCGCCGCGTCTGCGCCCGCGCGAAGCAGCTTACGCTCGACGGCGGGGCTGTTTTCGACGGCAGCATACATCAGCGCGCTCCAACCCTTGCGGCTCTGATGGCTGATGTCCGCGCCGTGCCGAAGCAGCAACTCAATCAGCCGCTCGAAGCCACCGCCGGCACTGTTGGCGGTGGCGGCTATCAGCGCGGTCCAGCCATGGCTGTCCTGATGGTTGACATCCGCGCCACGCTGCAGCAGCAAGTCAACCATCCGCCTCTGGCCGTGCCAGGCAGCGTGCATCAGCAGCGTGACGTTTTCAGTCTCGTCTACTTCGAAAGGCCAATCGACCCGCCCGCCGCAGTCGAGCCACGCCAGCATTGCCACCCTATCGCCCGAAGCCGACGCCTCCACAGCCTCGGTGGGCATGATGGAATCGATCTGCGCCTGCACCACCGACTTGAGCCGCGCCCGCAACCTGTCGGCCTCCCCGGAAGACGCTGCGGCAGCCGCCACTGCCGCTGCCCCGCCGCCGACCCCTGGCTCCGCCGCCTCGACTGCGCTGACTCGCGCGCCGGGCGACTTGGGGCAGCCACCGGACGCGCCGAGCCCCATCGCCGCCGTCTCCGGCCCCATCGTGACCTCGGCCCACCGCTCGTGGCCGCCCATCGCCTCCACCTTGGAGGCATGCGTCTCCAAGGCGCGGAACGGCGTCACCGCTCCAAATCCCGCCTCGCACAGCGCGACCCGGATGCTCTGCTCGAAGCCGCCAAGCCCCTGGCCCAGGCAGAGGCGCGACGGCTCGATGGACGACTCGCGGCGGAGCTTGCGCAAGAACTGGACGAGCTCTGCGGGGAACCTGCGTCATGATTGCAGGAACCAACGTCAGGATACGGTACGGTGAGCGTATTCAGTGAATACAGTATCTAGGTCGGGATACCTCTCGGCCGACGCCCTCGACGCGCGGCCGTGCGGCGGCGACTCCACGATCTCGCCATTCTCCTCGTCGAGCTGCACCATGTGCAGGCACTCGTGCCGCCGCTCTGGCGAACCGCCCTCCATGATGCTCGCGCCCCAGCTTCGGTAGCCGAGGCTGACGGTGAGCCACTGGCCGCCCCGGCAGGGGACGAGCGAGGCGAACACAGTCACGGGCGACGAGGGCTTGAGCGCCGCGATCTTGGCGCACTCGTGCGCGCAGTACGCCGGGCCCAGGATCTGCTCGTATGCGAGGGCGTCGACCCACCCAAGGCCTGCAGGACGAAGGCAGAGGAGGGTGGGGCGGCGGCGTGGGGGGCGGCGGGGAGGTGTGTGGGGCGAAGGAGTGGCGTGGGAGGGGGTGGCGAGAGTGGCGGAGGCGAGGATGAGTCTGCGGCATCTAGCAGCCCTGCAGAGGCAGCTGGTGCCGGACCATATCGTGCGTCCCCGAAGCAAACGCTCTTGCTTCAGCATCATCTCGAGCCCGGCGGCCACGCCCTGCCTTCCGAGCGCCTTGAGGGCAGCGGCCTGGCGGTGGTACGCCTTCAGGTACGACGGGCAGAAGACCGCGGCGTCGATCGCCTCCTCGAGGGCGGCCTAGAGGCAGGAGAGACGGATGCGAGAGAAGCCCGGCCAGCCAATCGCCGCCCAGCTGCGGCGGCGGAAACACACCTCCGGCTCGCCAGCTTTGAGCAGGGCTGCGGCGGCGTTCGCAAGGCAGGTAGCGCGCGGGAGGTTGGGCTCGGTGCCCTCGGGCGGCACGCCCCTTGCAGCGGCCTTGGCCTGACCGTCCGCGTCGAAGGGCACGCTGACGCGCGGGCCGTCGGGGAGAAATCGGAGGATGACATCGCGGAGGTCGCCCTCTGCGCTGGCAAGGCGCGCCGCGGCAGTGTGCTCCGCGGCGCCGCCGAGCGCCTTGAAGAACGCCATCGCCGTGATGTTCGCATCCGTGAGGCTCGCCGCCCTCTCGTACCACACCACCGCCACCCTCGGCTCCCCAGCCTTGAGCGCTGCGTTGCCCAGGTCCTTGAGCGCCTCCCAGCGCGGGTTCACGAGCACCGCGAGCTGGTTTGCGAGCGAGTACTTGCCATTCTCGTCGTACCTGGCCATCGCGTCGTTGAGCGACGGCGCTCGCGTTCGCCAGGGGTGAGGCCACGTGTACTGCTTCTCCGCAGAAGTGGCAACGGCGACCGGCGGCCAGAGTTGCGCGTGCGCCGCGGCCTCCGTGAGCTTGCCGCACGCGATCAGGTCCGTGAGCTCGTCAACGAGGCCGCTTAAGCCTGCCGTCTCGGCGTGCGCGGCGAGCTCGTCAAACCGGTGGCAGGCATCCGCGTCAAACGGGTGAGGCCTCTTGTCCGGCGGCTTCGCGTCGCGAGCCGCCTTGCGGAGTCCGTCTCGCGATTCGGCCACGCCCGCGAGAATGCTCTCGCCCATAGACGCGCCAAAGCCCCGCGCCATCGCCGACATCATGTCGCTCATCATGGGGGCGGGAAGGTTGTTCCCGCTCCTTTCTTGTGCAAAAGAATTCTTAAGATACAAGCCTCTCTCACAGCACACTGGCACGACAAGGGCGCGGACTGGCGCGGACTGGCACACACACAGGCTCACCAAAAGAATTTTCCGAGCTGGATCTTGCAGTGCGCGCCACTCACTCCGGTCCCCTGTGTGTGAGTGTGTGTGCCCCACCCCCGCGGCGTCCTTCAGGTCGACGGGGTTGGTGCCGGTCCGGCGTAGATTTCGCCGAATTTTGGGCGCGTCGTGCCCTCACCACCAGAGCTTGTGGGGGGGCGAGAGAGAGTGTGTGTCCCTCGAGACCTTCTAAAGGCATATTACTACTTGCCTGCCACCCCTGGCCCCGTCCCCGCGCCCAGAAGGGCGAGATTCCGGTCCCACTCCACCACCGCACGAAACGTGTTACGGTCCGGGGTCCGGTTTCGACCGTCAGGGGCTACTGCGACCCCGAGTTGCCCCCGGGTCGCCCCCTAAGGCCTCCGTTAGTTGAGGAGCACTGTTTGGGTGAGTCAGAGACCCTCATTTAGCCACCTCACAGGGTACCCTGAGGCTGTGGCCTCTGCACAAGATTTCGCACCATATGGTCACACGGACTCAATAACAAGGCTGCGATGTGAGCTTCTTGTTTCTTATCAACCTATCTGTGAACAGGGCCAGCCATGCCAGAAGACGGCCCGAGGATCGACGTGCGACGGGAGGGCGCCGTGCTGGGCAGCGTCGCGCTGAGCGGGGCCAAGCGCCGGTGGCTCATCGGCCGCTCGCTCGACGCGGACCTCGTCGTCAACCATCCTAGCGTCTCGCGCTCGCACGCGGCGATCACCGAGGAGGGCGGCGCGTTCTTCGTGACTGACCTGGGCTCAGCGCACGGCACCAAGGTCGCTGGCACGCCGCTCGCGCCGCAGCAGCCCTTCCGCCTCTTCGACGGCCTGCCAATCACGGTTGGCGGCGCGACGCGCACTCTCGTCCCCGTCGGCACCGTCGCGGCGCTCGGCGCTGCTGTGCGCGAGGCGGCGCGGGAGCGGGCGGAGCACGCGCGGCGGGAGCAGGAGGCGGCGGATCGCGCGGCACTCGACGACGACGACGACGACGACGACGACGACGACGCCTCCCCCGCCGCCACCGCCAGCGCGGGGCGCGCGCCGACCGCCGCGCACTCGATGGGCGCGGCGCTGCTGTCCGGCGGCGGTACAGGAGGGGCGGCGGCGGCGGCGGCGGAGCTGGCCGCGCAGGAGGCGGAGGACGAGGCCCTGCGCGCCCTCTTCCCGATGCAGCTCGGCAAGTCGGGCGGCGGCGGTGGCCCGTCACTCGAGGCGAAGCACGCGCAGAAAGAACACACGCGCAGTCAGAACACACGCGCAGTCAGAACACACGCGCAGTCAGAACGCACGCGCCGGCACACCACGCCGCCTCGCCTCCTCACTCACCCTCTCCTCCCTCCCTGCACACCCTCCTCTTGCCCCACCGCCCCACCACCCGCCCCCCACCACCCGCCCCACCGCCCTGCCCCACCGCGCAGCCGCCCTCCACCCCACCACTCGCCCCCCCTCCGACCGTCCGCCCCACCGCCCTCCGCCCCCTGCCCACCGCCCCACCGCCCCACAGCCCCACCGCCCCACCGCC
>NW_005198244.1:408633-411997 GCF_000372725.1 Emiliania huxleyi CCMP1516 | reverse complement strand
GTCCAGCTGCGCGAGTCGCAAGCTGCCGCCGCCGCCGCCGCCGCCGCGCGTTCGGCCGCGGCTTCCGCCTCGAGCCAAGGCGGAGCCAAGCGCGGTGGTGCGGCCAAGAAGAAGGGCGGCGCGATGCCGCCGCCGCCGCCGCGCAGGCCCGCGCATGCCCTGGCGCCCAGCCGGCCGCCGCCCGAGGGGGACGCCGCCGCCACGGACGGCGGCAGCGACGACGATGAGGTTGGCCCGCCGCTGCCGCCAGGCTTTGGCGGCGGCGGAGACGGCGGGAGCGGGGGCGGAGGGGGCGGCGGCGGGAGCGGAGGCGGAGGCGGAGGGAGCGGAGGCGGTGGGAGCGGAGGCGGTGGGAGCGGAGGCGGAGGAGGGAGCGACGAGAGCGACGACGAGGAGGTCGGCCCGCCGGTGCCTCCAGGCTTTGAAGGCGGAGGCGGAGGAGGAGGAGGAGGAGGCGAGGCGGGCCCGTCCGCGCCGCCGCCAGCCGACGATGACTTTGGGCCTCAGCTGCCGCCCGGGGTGGCTGCTGCTGCTGCGGCGGCGGCGGCGGCGGAGGAGGAGGAGGAGGAGGCTGATTTTGGGCCTCAGCTGCCTCCGGGGCGCGGGGCGGGGCGCGGGGCGGGGCATGCGGACGGGTACGACCCAGAGGCCCTCAGCCAGCAGGTCTTCGATGCCGTCCCGCTGTGAACAGCGTCTCGTCACGCCTCTTGCTGTGAACAGGACCTCAGCCAGCAGGTCTTCGATGAGGACGCCCCTTCGGGTGCCGCGCGGGGCCGGCGGAGGCGGAGGCAGCGCGGCGGCGAGGGAGACGACGATGGCGGCGGAGAGGAGGAGGAGGAGGCGGCGCCGGCGCTGCCCGTGTCACACCAGCTCGTGCTGTCGGCGCACGCGAAGACGGTGACATGCCTCGCGCTCGACCGCGCGGGCAACCGGCTCGTCACGGGCGGGTCGGACTCGGACCTCTACTTTTGGGACTACGCCGGCATGACGCGAGAGCTGAGGCCGTTCCGGCACATCGCCGAGCCGCTGGGCGCGTACCAGGTTCGCTCGATCTCCTACTCCCCAAACTGCGACCGCGTCGCGGTGGCGGGCTCGTCCAACCAGCCGGTCATCCTCGACCGCGACGGGCGCAAGCTCGCAACGATGATGAAAGGCGACATGTACATCCGCGACATGCGGCACACGCGCGGACACGTCGCGGCGTGCACGGCTGCGGCGTGGCACCCCTCGGAGCACGAGACGCTGGCGACGGCGTCGGAGGACGGCACTGTGAGGCTGTGGGACGTGGAGGTCGCCGCCGCGCGTGGCAACGACGCCTCCTCGCTCAACGTGCAGAGCGGCCAGCGGGCGGTCTACGTGCTGCGCGACGCCAAGGGCGTCAAGACGCCGTGCACCGCCGCCTCGTGGGCCCCCGACGGCAGCGCGATCCTGTCGGCCGGCCGCGACGGCTCGATCCAGCTGTGGGAGATGCGCGCCAAGCCATACCAGCCCGTGCAGCTGGCGATGCGCGCCACGCCGCGCTCCGAGTACATCGCAGACATCAGCAAGCCGACGTCTGCGGCGCGCGCGGCCCATGCGGCGGGAGAGGACATCTCGAGCCTCACGTGGCGGAGGGACGGCTGTGAACAGCGTCTCTTCACACCTTTTGCTGTGAACAGGACATCTCGAGCCTCACCTGGCGGAGGGACGGCGTCACGTTCGCCTCCCGCTCGACGGATGGGTGCCTCAAGCTGTGGGACACGCGGCGGCTCGACGCGCCCCTCGCCGCGTGGGGCGACTTGCCTGCGCTGCTGCCGATGACCGGATGCGACTTCTCGCCCGACGGCTCGGTGGTGGTCACGGGCACGTCCGTCAAGCGCGGCTCGGGCGCCAAGCCGACGCTCGCCTTCTTCTCGACG
Organism: Emiliania huxleyi CCMP1516; assembly: GCF_000372725.1. NCBI lineage: Eukaryota > Haptophyta > Isochrysidales > Noelaerhabdaceae > Emiliania > Emiliania huxleyi. The sequence continues at coordinate 410,099 of NW_005198244.1, read as the reverse complement.
CGCACGCTGAGCCGGATCGCGACGCTGGAGGTTGACGGCGCGAGCGTGGTGCCTCTGCTGTGGCACCCGCGCCTCAACCAGATCGTGATCGGAAACGCCGACGGCAAGGCGTACACGCTGTACGACCCGACCGTCTCCGAGAAGGGCGCTCTCTTCTGCTCCGTCAAGGCGGCGCTCCTCCTCGCCCCCTCTCCCCCTCTCCTCCCCTCGCCTCCTCTCTCCTTTCCTCTCCTCTCCTCTCCTCTCCTCTCCTCTCCTCTCCTCTCCTCCCCTCCCGCCTCATCCCCTCCTCTCCTCTCCTCTCCTCTCCTCTCCTCGCCTCGCCTCGCCTCTCCTCACCCCTCCCCTCCTCTCCCCTCCTCTCCCCCCTCGCCTCTCCCTTCTCCCCTCCCCCCCCGCCCCCCCCACCCCTCCCCCGCCCCAACCCCCCCCGCACACACGCCTCAGTGTCCAGACCCGCCTCTGCCCCCTCGGCACCGCAGGCGGCGCCCAAGCGGGGGATGCTCTCCTACTCGGGGGAGGGCTTCTCAAAGGCGATGCAGATCATCACGCCGCACGCGCTGCCAATGTACCGCGAGGAGAACGACGACCACCGCAAGAAGCGCCAGAAGGACCGCGCGGACCCGCTCAAGTCGCGCAAGCCGGAGCAGGCGAGATATGGGGAGATGTGGGGAGATGTGGGGAGATGTGGGGAGGTATGGGGGAGATGGCTCAAGTCGCGCAAGCCGGAGCAGGCGAAGAGCTTCCGAGATGCGGTCGAGATGCGGTCGAGATGCGGTCGAGATGCGGTCGAGATGCGGTCGAGATGCGGTCGAGATGAGGCATGCTCGAGAGCGCGTCGCTCCCTGCGTGGCGCTCTCATCGCTGCTCCTCGCTGCTCCTCGCCGCCGCTCGCCGCCGCTCGCCGCCGCTCGCCGCCGCTCGCCGCCGCTCGCCACTGCTCACCGCCGCATCGCCTCTCACCGCCGCTCCTCACCGCCGCATCGCCTCTCACCGCCGCATCGCCTCTCACCGCCGCATCGCCTCTCACCGCCGCTCCTCGCCCGCAGGTGCTGACCGGTCCGGGCCACAACGGCAAGCTCAGCGTCGGCTACCAGCAGGCGCTGCTCGCGACCATGTCTGGAGGCACGCCCGGCCTCCCCCGGCACCCGGGACACGTCCACGACACGCCGATGACACGTGCGGGACGTGTCTGTAGGCACGTCCGGCCTCACCGGCACAAAGGACAAGATCGCCGCCTTCCAGAACGAGGACCCGCGCGAAGAGCTGCTCAAGTGCGCGCGAGAGAGGGGGAGGGGGAGAAGGGGGGGGGGGGGGGACTGACGCCGGGCGCCAGGGGGGGAGGCTGTCCCGGGGGGGGGGGGCGGGGGTCACCTTATTCAGTCCCGTGTGCTGAGGGGGCGGGGATCCTCTACTCGCCCAGGATCATGCGGTATGACGCCCTCCCCCTCTATGTGCCAGGCGAG
>NW_005198244.1:397182-408533 GCF_000372725.1 Emiliania huxleyi CCMP1516 | reverse complement strand
GGGGGGGGGGGGGAGGCCTTCTCACGCCCGCCCGCTGTGTGGTCAGGTACGCAAAGATCGCCGAGGAGCAGCCGCTGTACGTCACGCCCGCCTACTCTCACAACCAGCCGACCGGCGCCGACCCGACGGCGGGCACGTACCCCAAGTTCGCAAAGACGGTGGAGCCGGAGGAGGAGGGCGAGGACGAGGACTGAGAGCCCGCTCGCTCTCACTGTCTGAACTGCCTAGACACGGCCGCCAAAGGCCAGTCACAGTTCGAAAGAAAGTACAACCCAAAAGAGGGATGGGAACTACGCGCTGAATTCTTTTTCCGTCGTGGCAGCGTAAATTCTTTTTCCGACGACGCCTCTTCTCTGTGAGGACGACGGCTTCTATTAGAACCTGTCTCGTCCGCTGGCGCTGTGTGATCTGTGATCTGTAGAGCCGTAAAGGGTCCGCCCGCAGTGTCCTTTGTAGTGCCAGTCCCGTACCCGGTAAAAAAAGAAAAAAGAAAACAGACAACCCAAGGGAGGGATGGGCCCGGTGTCGTGAGATTCACGCACTTGGAGCACTTGGAGTGCAGACGCAAACTTGGAGCACTTGGAGTGCAGTCATATTAGCCTCACATCCAGGGCCGGGGAGCTAAGGAGCGCACCCAGCGGGCCGGATGATTGGCATCGGGTTACGGGCACGAGAGCCCTCTAGCCCCGGGCCGGTGCGCGTTCGCAGGGGGCAGGGCAAGGGCCTTAAAGTAATCACGCTTCACGGGTCTCCGAGGGTTAGTCCGCGCTCCAGGTTTCCCCTACGCCCTAGCAGCGGAGCGCCCCCTAACTCTACTCGGAGCTAATAAACACTAGACACTCGGAGTTTCTTTCTTTTTCTACTCGGAGCCAGTGATACGAGAATACGCAGTTGTAACGAGAATACACACACCGCCCCCACGGAATACCTGTACTACTCGACGTGTCGCGGAGGAGGGACGCTCGGCAAAGGCGGGGGAGACGGTCATTCCCCAGCGCGATGTCCTTCGCGCGACAGCGTCTGTTCATAGAAAAAACACAGCCCCCGTCTCCTTGTTAGAGGGTGCGCAGCGTCCCTAATCTAAAATCTGAGGATTCAGGATTGAGGCATCGCTTCAGTGAGGCCAAAGTGAGTTTATGGATGTGTGAGAACGGTGCGGGACACGAGGAAGCACGCGGACCGACTCGTCGGCGACTCTGCTGCACGCCGTTTCAGAATTTTTCTCAGCGTGAGCGAGACGTGGAAGAGTGCCACCGTCGGGTAGGACGGGTCGGCCCGGAGTATCAGAGTAGCCGTCGTGGTCATGGTGAGCAGCGCCGGCCACTCCGGCGCCGCGTCGGCAACATGGGAGCATGTCCACCGCCACTTCGCGGTCGCAGCGCTGTTTGTCGCCCAAAACGCCGCCTTTCCCTCTGGCGGGCCAAAGATCGCCTCGCATGTCGATTTTGACTCGACGGGGGCATGGAGGCATCACGTCTCCATGCCCCCGTCAAGTCGGAGCTAGTCTGCGGCGACCACAGCGCTCACCGCAGGGATAGGCGAGCTTTTCAGAGTCAAGCGATTGCGCGAAATCCCACAGTGGTGGATTTTGGGGCGCTGCGCACCCCCTATCCTTGTGGACTGACTTGTACCTATGGCTGCAGCTAGACGGATTGCCCCGCCGATGTCTCGCTGACGTCGCCGCGGTCGCGGACCGTCCGCTCAAACAGGCCGCCAACGGCGCGGCAGACGAGGCTCTTCCAATGGCGGAGGTCCACCGTCGGCCGGACCGGAGTCGCGCCGAGGCCCTTTGCCAGGAGCACGAGCGACACCTAGGAGAGGCAGAGAGCGACACCGCGGGGCGTCAGGCGGGGGAAATGGCACGCAGAGGGCGGAACCGCCGCCGCCTCGTGGTGACGCCCCGGGAAGCACGACTTTGCCAGGTCCTTGTAGAGGCCTCCGGCGATGAGCTCCTGCGGTGCAGTGGAAGGGGGAGGGGGGGGGGGGTGTGTGGAGGGGCATGGGAAACGGGGGATGGCCGACATGACGTCGTGCTAGACAATCGCTCCTGCGGCGTGGTTTCAAAGAAGCGAGAGAAGGGCACGCCGCCCTTGTCGAGGTCGTTCTCGTGCGCCATCACGATCTTCAGCTTATCCTCCCGCGCCTGCCTGACCTGCTCGGCCAGCCGCTCGTCGCTGACGAAGGTGTCCTCGTTCAGGTAGAGCAGCATGTGGGTCGCGTCGCCGGCACGGCGCGGCGCCGAGCGGCGAGTGGACCAGGGGCCAGAAGCTCGGGAAGCAAAAGAGGGCTCCTCGGCCGTCGAGACGGTGAGGCCGGCAAAGGCGGCGGCGAGCTCGTCGGCCAGCTCCGCCGCGCCCGCGTTGGCCGGCGAGGCCCAGAGCGTCACGGGCTTCGCAAGGGCGAACGAGTGGATGCGCGGCTCGCCCGGCACGTAGAGGCCGAGGGCGTCCTGCCCCACGAAGCCGGGCGAGGAGAGGAGCACCGCCTGGTCAGCACACGGGACACGTTCAGGTGACCATGAGCTGGGCGGTGGACGAGCCGTGTGGACGACGGCGGGGCGCCTCGGCGATGGTCTTGAGCGAGACGCGCTGGAACTCCTCGATGCGATACCACGTCGTCATCGTGCGGCCCTGGTCAAAGATGTCCGGCTGCAACTCGTCGGGGCACGACTCCCGCAGCTCCTCCAGCGTCCCGCCCTTAGCAGGGTCCGCCTCTTGGACGAGGACGATCGGCTTGCTCTGCTCGAGCGACGAGCGGATCTCGCGGAGGCAGTTCTGCGGCGCGCGCAGAGGGGCGTGAGGTGAGCCGCGAAGAGCATCGAGAGACACGGCTCGGGTTGGGTTGGGAAGGCGTGGCAGGGCGGCGAGCGATCGCCTGAGAGCGGAAGTAGCCCTTCGAGAGGAAGAAGAGGATCATCTGCGTGCGCCGGATGTACTCCTCCAGCGCCCCGATGTCCTCTAAATTGTCCACCTAAGTACGCATGCGCAGCTTAGAGGCGCCGTGTCGCTGTGAACGCAATGCGGCTGAGCAGCATGTGGGCGCGTCAAGGAAGATTTTGATGCTCGGCAGCAGCAGCTGCAGCTCGCTCTTGATGACCCCGGCAGCGTCTTGACCGGTCGACCTACATGGTTAGGGGCAGGTTTGGATTTTGCGGTCTGGACATCACCCTTCCTAGCTGCTTGACTCACCATATGTGCGAGAGGAAGAGGTGCCACGTGAGGCCCTGCGCGATGGTGAGCTCTGGGGGCTGCTTGGTCGAGACGAGCCGGATCGTGGGGATCTTGGCGACGCGGCGGGCGGCAACGATGGCACCGATCGAGAAGAAGACGAGCACGACTGCGACGAGGATGATCATCGTGTTGACGATCACATCGAGTTTGCCAAAGCCGAGGAGGGCGGCGGCCGCTTCTGCGCGCGGGTACCGCTCCTCGATGCCGAGGAAGATGGTGGTCCAGTTGGTGCCGAGGAAGAGGAGGAGGAGGACGAGGCTCGTGGCGACGGCCAGCACGTCGTCTTCGACCCGCTTGTAGGGCCGCACGACGGCGAGCACGACGGCGTAGAAGGAGCAGATGAGGGTCGCCACCACGAGGCGGACAAAGGCTCGCTCCTCCGGGATCAGCAGCACGAAGCCCGTGAGCACGAGCTTGCGCGCCAGCTCGACCGCCTCCCACCAGTACCAGGTCTTCTCGTACTCCCGGTGGAGGAAGGCGGTGGCACGCGTCAAAGCATTCGGCGTCTTGGCCTGCAGCGGCTTGTAGCAAGCGGCGAGGAGCGACGTGAAGAGGACCAGCGAGCCGACGGGCCAGAGGACGATGAAGCCGGTGGCGAGGTCGGTGATGGACCTGTGCTCCTCGGTGCCGCACTTGACTCTCGCGTCTTGCCGCATGTAGGAGACCTGCTGCAGGGGCTCGTTGGGCGGAGAGATGGTGTAGGCCTATCAGCAGAACATCGCGAGGACTGAGGCCGGCGGGGTGGGGTTGTGAGCAGCGGCAGTCATCAGCTGTGAGAGGGCGCCTGGCACGACCAGGAGCGGAAGATGGAGGCGCTGATGGAGGGCACAAAGCAGAAGATGAGCACGAGGCCGGCCGGCGTGAGATCGAGCAGGCCGAGGGCCGCCTCCGCGTACCACGATCTCTCGCGCGGCGCAGGGGCAGCACGCCAGCGGTGGAGCCGCAGGCTTATCCCCGCGACCATTAGCAGTGTAATGAGGGCGACGGGGGAGAGAGCGATGGCGAGGAGTCGCAGGTCGTAGCCGAGGCATTGCTGCGGCAGGAAAAAGCCAGACCAGTCGATAGAGATCGCATTGGCCAGCGTGTCGGTCCAGCCCGTGTACTTTGGGGGCAGCCGCGCCGAGTAGGTGGAGGACAGGACGGTGCTGATCTGGTAGAATCCGAGCAGGATCTTGACCTTGGCCGTCATTCCGCCTCCGACGTAGTACTTGACGGAGCGGTCTGCGAAGCGGAGGATAGGGCCGATGTAGGGCTTCTCCCGCCAGTCCGCCATGCTGTAGCAATACGCCGCCAGGCCGCACGCGACGCAGAGGCCGAGGACGAGGCCGATGATGCGACCCGCCGCCGCGCCGCGCGGAGCGCACTCCTCGCAGGTGTACCCATCGTCGACGAGGTAGTGATTCTCCGCGGCGCAGAGCTGGCACTCGGGGCCTTTAAAGTCCGACGCGCAGTAAACGTCCGGGTGCCAATCCTCCATCCTCCGGCGGCGCTCTGTCGGCTCGCTGCCGCCTGTCGACTCACTGCCGGCGCATCGCGTCTTGCTGGCGTTGTCATCGCTGCCAAAGGAGCGGCACTCTGTCAGCACGGCGGAGGAGGGGCTGGCACGCCAGAAGCCGGGCGTAACGACGAGGGTCTCGAGGGTGGTATTGACCGGGCAGCTAGCGTTCGGCGGGCAGGGCTCGCAGTATTCGGTCGGGGAGGTGAAGATGTCGTTCGGGTCGGCCGAGGTCAGCAAGTAGTAGTCCTCCATGCAAAACGAGCAGGTGGTGCTGCCGTTGACCGAGCTGAGGGGATGAGGGCATGGGATGCACAGGCCCTGGCCGGCGTTGGCGGCGTAACGGCCAGCCTCGCACTCGCTGCACGAGTCGCTGCCCTCATCCGACGAGGTGCCGGGAGGGCAAGAATCGCACTTCGACTGCCCCTCTTTTGCGGCGTAGAACCCAGGCAAGCACGGCGTCGGATTGATGCTGCCCGTGGAGCAAGCGCTGCCGGCGGGGCAGGCCGTGCACTCGGACGCGGCGGTGAGGTTGGTCGCGTCCGAGTAGCTGCCAGCGTCGCAAGGCAGCGGCGTCGACGCGCCCACCTCGCAGTAGCTGCCTCTCTCGCACGCGAGGCAGGACGTCGCGCCCGTGTCGTTCTGGTACGTCCCGCCCTCGCATTGCGCGCACTCGGAGAGGCCGCCGGTGGCGGCGTAGCTGCCCTTGGAACACGGCGTCTGCTGCGTCGAACCCGCGGTGGCGAAGTAGCCCGGATCGGCGGCGGTGCACTCGTCCTTGGCGGAGAGGTTAGTCGCGTTCGAGTACGACCCATCGGGGCAGGGAATGGGCACGCTCGTCCCATTCGAGCAGAAGCGGCCAGCATCGCAGGGCTGCGCCTCATAAGTCGCCTCTTTAGGGCACTTGGAGCCTGCGGGACAGGGACCTGCGCAACTGCTGCTCGACTGGTGCTTCGGGTCGGTCGAGCCGAGGAGGCCGGCGGCGCAGGCGAAGGGGAAGTCCTGCTCGACGGGCAGCAGCGGCAGCTGGTAGAGGTTCTCGCCGAGGAGGGCAGGGTCGCCGCCCCGCTTGCTATCCCAGTTGCACAGCTGCACGAAGGTCGCGTTCTGACCACAACTCGGTGACGTTGCAAGCCCGCTTGTCGTTCTCGGTGTGTCTGCTGCAAGCCGCGTGCTTCTCGTCCGACGAGGGCTCGATCGCATCGCTCTCCGTGAGCGCGCAATCGCCGCGGTGCTTGAGGCAAGCTGTTTGCTGAGGCGCCTGCGTGCGCCCCCTGCAAACTCCCTCGCTGAGATATTCGCAGATGTAAGGGTAAGTGCACGCCTCCCGGTACACCTCGCAGTGTGCGTTTGGCAGCCAGCGGCCGGCTGGGGCGGGGAGGGTGTAGGAGACTCCGCCCCCGAGAAGGAAGATGGAGCTCCCCTGACCCTCCGGTGCGGAGCAGTTGCTGATCAGGGTGCTGTTACTCAATCTGGTGCGCCCGCCCGCCGAGTAGAGGCCGCCGCCAGACTTTGTGGCATTGCCGCTTAAGATCTCGGAGTTGATCAGGCTCACCTCGCCCCCCATCACGCTCAAGGCGCCGCCCTGCGTTAGGCGGAGAGGCGGGTGTCACTCCTCCTGCGCTACTGGACTCTACCTACTATGCGAACCTCGGCAGCGGAGCAGTTGCTAAACTCGGAGTCCATCAGGTTCACCTCGCCCTCCTCCACGTATATTGCGCCGCCCTGCGTGGGGGCGGATGTCACCTCTGGATCCCAATGCAGGGCGGATGTCACATATGCGCTACTGGCCTGGATCTCTACATGGCGCACCTTGTCAGCAGAGCAGCTGGTAAACGTGGAGCCCTCCACTCTTACCTCGCCGCCCCACACGCACAAAGCGCCACCAATGTCCTCGGCGTGACAGTCCGAGATCTCGGAGTTGATCAGGCTCACCTTGCCCCGATCCACGAACACTGCACCGCCCTCCGCCTTGCGGGGAGGCAGGAGGGGGTCACTACTCCTGCGCTACTGGGTTCTAACTCATTCACGATGCGAACCTCTTCAGCGGAGCAGCTGCTTATCTTGGAGTCGATCAGGCTCACCTCGCCCCTTTGCACGTACACTGCGCCACCAGAGAAATAGGCGCGGCAGTCCGAAATCTCGGAGACGCTAAGGCTCACCTCGCCCTTTTTCACGTACACTGCGCCGCCCTGCGTTGGGCGTGGGGGCGGATGTCACTTCTGTGCTAATGGGCCTGGTCTCTACGTGGCGGCGCACCTCGTCTTCAGCATAGCAGCTGGTAAACGTGGAGCCCTCCACTCGTACCTTGTAGTCTTGGCCCGAATTATCGACGCCCGAATTATCGACGTACAAGGCTCCGCCCCAGTCGCCCTTGCAATTGGTGACAGTCGAGTCGATCAAATTGACGTTGCCGTCCTTTACGAAAACAGCGCCGCCGTCGCTTGTTTTCCCGTTGACGAGGTTGAGTCGCTCGAGCGTGAGGCTGCAATCGCCAGACACTTTGAAGAGACCGATCTCTTCCTTGCCGTCGAAGGTCGCGCCCTCGCCGCTGCCACGGATGGTCACGGTGATCTCCTGGTTGCATTCGAGCCGCGTCTTCAACCCGATGATTGTGCCAGATGCGACAACGACGTTCACGCTCGCTTCCATGCGGCTTTCGTTGAAGATATCCAAAAGCTGCTCCTTGCTGCTAACCTCATAGTAGGGTGCAGACGGCGGCGGCAGCGACGGCGGCGGCAGCGCGGGCGAGAGCTCTGCGGTGGCGAGAGAGCAAAAGGCGGCGCAGAACACCATCAGAAAATTGTTCTTTCGGTCGTCAGGAAAAGAAGAAAACACTCTCGCCATCATTACAAGAGCTCGGTGTCGGACCGTACACGACGGCTCCTGGACCCTGGGCGAGGTGGACTGGAAGTAAACAAGAAAACGCCCTCCTCCTGGAGAGTTTCACCGTCGACAGATCGACTCGGCGTCGCTCGCGGGCCTTTGCGACGCCACAGGCACCCCCCACTGGCAGAGCGCGTGCTCCTGCCGGGCCCGATATTGCATTTCCTTGCCAACGCGGTACGGGTGGAGACGCGTGTGTGTCCGTTAGCTCCGAGTAGAGGGGGCGTTCTGCAGTTAAGGGGAAACCCAGTACACGGAACCAACCCTCGGAGACCCGTGTTTACTTTACGGCCCTTTCCCTGCGAACGCGCACGTACCCCCGGGGCTAGGGCTCTCTAGCCCGTAACCCGATGCCGATCATCCGGCCCGCTGGGTGCGCTTCTCAGCTCCCCGGCCCTGGATGTGAGGGTTAATGACTGCACTCCAAGTGCTCCAAGTGCTCCCCGGCCCTGGATGTGAGGCTAATGACTGCCTCCAAGTGCTCCGCTGCTCCTTTTCTTTAAATGGGAGCGACGTCGAGGTTGACGCGATCGTATCGAGAGGCTAGTGCCATTTCACTGTGGGGGGTGGCACAGTGTGTGTGTATCGCGCGCCTTGCGGGGGGGGCGCGGAAAAGAGGAACCTCTTAGGAAGCGCCATCGCCATGGTGCTGCAAGCAGCGCCGGGCGACGACGACTTACCGCCTCCCGGTCCCCCTCGGCATACCTCCGCTGCTTAATGTTTGACGACTCGAACCCGTGAAGCTTCCCCGTGCGCGGGTTACCCCGCACACGGGTCAGCCTGCCAGCCACGTATCCACGCAAGCGTGGTCCGCGCGCATGGCATACAGGCGTTCGCCAGACAGCGCAGAGGCTAGGCGACCGGGGAAGGACTAGCTCAAGGGCAACACAGCGTCACCAGCCGTTGGCGCGCAGAACCAGTCTGCGACCCCCGGTTGGGACACACAGCTCGCGTTACAAAACCTTGATTTGACCATTTGCGCCATTTTGTACATGTCGGTGCCTTCCAGAGGCAGCTGCGTACCCGCCGAGTAGACGGTTGCACACAGCAGGTGGCGCTGTGTGACGCCGTCCACTCGGCGGGGTCGCAGCTGCCTCTGCGCGTCCTGGGGAGGGACAAAAGTGTCGCCGCCGAAGGCGACTCGACGCCGCTGAGATCGGAGATCAAGCTCTGACAGGTCGCACGTCGCTCCTTTGACGCCGACGTGACTCATCCGTGCAGATCACATCAGGACACGGTCTCGACGCGCTCGGTACGACGCCTGCGACCCGTCTCGGGTCAGGTGGCACGACGCTCATCGCGCCTACCAGCGCTGCCGTACAGGTTGCCACGACGAGGTCGAGCACGCTTCTATACGCTCGCCGAGCCTTCCTTTCCATCCCATTAGGCAGCCTGGGAACGGTGGCGGTCAGAGGCAAAGCCTACGAGGGGTGGTGGAACCACATGTCACGGCTACTGCCGGCTCGAGGCCCCACCGGATAGCCTCCGGAGGCTGACTTTGCGGCACCATCATCGAGGACGATGTCGACGAGTTGGGTCGCTCTCGCGGTAGCCAGATGACCTCCCATACTAGTGTCATCGGCCATGGCCGCAGGGAGCGCGGGGGAGGGCGCTGGGAGCAACACGGAGCTCCGTTGGAGAGACGTGGGTTCAAGATATTACATATTAGCGCGTGTCACACAGAGTGAAACCATTTTGGCACTAGCCTAAAGGGTGTGGATGCTGGGTTGAACGAAATCGAGGGACGCGACCCACTTCGCCACAGACGGTCCCGCGCCTCGCCGCTAAGACGGCGACACGGCCGCAGCTCGTGTGCGTGTCGCCGTCTTTGTCCGGAGTGAAAAGTCCAACGCGCTCGTCGGTGACGGTGTCCCTCGATTTCGCCGCGCTCCGGCACCGCTCCGGGACGCACGCCGGCGAAGCACGTCAAGCTGCTGTACGGCCCCGGAATCGCCTCCCCTCGCTTAGCTAGACTGAGAGTTATTGTGCACATGGCCAGTCTCTACAATATACTCACTGACACCCCCCCTCCCAGAGCTCGTCCCGGTCCGCCACGGCCATCCTCGGCCTCCGGAGGGCCCCCGGCCGCGGCGCGGTGCGGCGGCGTCACAAATCCGACGGCAGAGCACCGGGACGCGGTCGGGCGATCTGAGGTCCAGTGAGGCGTATGCATTGCCCATCCAGGGCTATCACATGGACCTATCAACAGGCGCCTGCGGCGGAGCAGGAGGGCCCGGCGCACAACCCCCTGTTCAACTCACCCTCCACACCCCGTACGGACTAGCCAGAGGCAGAGCGCCACAGCGCCTGGGAATCTCGCGTTTCTGCGCGAGAAAGTGCAAAACAAGAAAATTCAACGCGTGGTTAAATCCCCTCGACCGCCCAGCGCGAGCGTGCGGCGTGCCGGCGCCGGCGCCCATAGCCAGGTTACCCACACCCCGGCATGTCGCAGTCACAAGAGATGGTCTTCCTCGCACACATCGGACCGCGGGCGCAAGGGCTGAGCCACGTAGGGGGTCGAGCACGTCGCTTGGAGCGGCCCGGGTACGGCACCGGGGCACAGCGGGTTGAGAGGGGATCGGGGGAGGGGCATGCGCAGAAACCAGACAGGCACACCATGCGGCACACGGGAGAACAACGGCGGCGGCTCATCCTCAGTCCGCGCCGCGGGCGCGCCACCCCCCTCCTCCTCCACCACCGCCCCCGCCGCGGTAGCCGCCGCCCCCGCCGCCGCGGTACCCGCCTGTGCGCGACGGCAGCAGGCCGTCAGAGGGGGCGACAGCCGGGGGAGGGGGAAGCGGGCCGAGGGCCGAGAGAGCGGAGGAGCGCACCGCCGCCACGGTAGCCGCCGCCGCCGCCGCCGCCGCCTCCGCGGTACCCTCCTCCTCCGCCGCCGCCGCGGTATCCGCCGCGGTCGTCGTACGAGCGGCCTCCGCCGCCGCGGTACCCCGAGCGGCTGCTGCCTCCTGGGTACCCACCTCCGCGGCCGCGCCCTCCGAATCGGCCGCCGCGGCCGCCGCCGCGCCCGCCGCCGCCGCGGCCGCCGAGCGGGCGCAGCTCGGGGAGCTCTGCGCACGCGGAGATGGAGAGGACGCCCGAGTCAAGGAGGGTGGGGCGGCGGCCGGAAGGGCGCGCCGCCCCGTCCTCGCCGCCGTCTGTGGCGGCGAGGGCGTCGAAGGCGGCGACGACGGCGTCCGCCATCTCGTCGGGCAGGTCAAACACCAGCTGCGGGAGGGGGGGGGGGGGGGGTCACGGAAAGCAACTCGGAGCAGCTCCATATGGGGAGGGAGGGGGTGGGTGGGAGGCTCTCGCCACGTGTGTCGTGCGTGCGCATGTGTGAGGCTTCTTCTGCTGTCAGCCGAACAAGCAAGGCGTGGCTGACAGTCTATCACGGAATCCCCATGCTCCGCTGTGGGCCGCAACTGACGACCGCAGCCGACGCGGAGAGGTCGCCGCTGCGGTGCTTTTTGGCGGCCGCGATCTCCCCCCCCCGCCCCTCCGGGCCCTCTCCCCTCTGCCTCCGCCTCCGCGTCTCTTCCCCCGCCTCCCCCCCCCCCCCCCCCTGCCCCCCGCCCTCCACTCTGGTGATTTGGCCACATCTCGGCGGAACCTGGCCCGTCTCTCGGTACTCTCTCTCGGCGGTCTCTCGGCGAGCTCTCTCTCTCTCGGCATCCCGCGCCTTGCACGGCGAGGCGCACTGCCGGATCTTGCCGATGCTGTCGGCGCACCGCTCGCCGTGA
>NW_005198244.1:387030-397082 GCF_000372725.1 Emiliania huxleyi CCMP1516 | reverse complement strand
GTCGCGGGCCTGCGTCGGGAGGGGGCGCGGCGACGGTACCCATGCGGCGACGGAGGACCCGCGCGGTGGTGCCGGTGTCCTCGGCGCGCCCCCACCGCGAGAGTTTGGGGGGCAGAGGGGGCAGTGCGTGCGGCGGGCGCAGAACGGAATGGGGGGGGGTCCGGCATATCTGGAGTCGCCGCGCCTCGAGGGGAGCGCCGTCCGTCGCTTCGACGAGAAGCGTCTTGAGGTGCTCTTCCCCAGTGAGCAGAGAGTGCTGCGAGAGGGAGGACTGCCCCGCGACGACCGCGCACATGGCGGCCACCTTTTGCAGCGCGTCGTCGCCCTCGAGCAGCGCCGCCGCCGCCTCCTTAAAGTAGGGCAGCAGCCGCGGGTCGACGGTGCCGATCCGGCGGGGCACGAGCGCGGCGGCGGCGCCCATCACCGTCTGGACGGACGGCGGTCCCTGCTTCGCGAACCGGATGCCTACAGGAAGGTTCCAGGACAGGTCCAGGACAGGTCCAGGAAGAGGTCCCTGCTTGCGGACCGGATGCCGGTGCGCCGCTCGAGGTCGCCGACCGACCTCCGCTCGCGCTCCGAGTGCAGCAGGATCGCGGTGCCCGAGCGGCCGGCACGGCCGGTGCGGCCGGAGCGGTGGACGTACGACTCCGAGTCCTGAGGTGGGTGGTGCTGCACGGTCAGCGGCCTGGAGGTGTCTTGGTGAGGGTGTCTAGAGCCGGTCCTGCGGCAGGCGGTACTGCACGATGAGGTCGACGCCCTCGATGTCGATGCCGCGCGCGGCGACGTCGGTGGCGACGAGCACGGGGAAGTGGCCGTCGCGGAACTTTTGCAGCGTGGTCTCGCGCGCCTTTTGCGAGATGTCGCCGTGCAGCGGCTGCGCGGACAGCGGCGCCAGCGCCGCAGAGACGCAGAGCTCATCCACCTCGCGCTTGGTCGCGGTGAAGACGATGGTGCGCGTGTCGGCGCCCGTGGCGTGGACTGAGATGAGGTCGGCGAGCGTGCGCGCGCGGCTCGCCTCTGCGTCAGGAGTCAGGACGGCGATGTGCTGGACTGTCGACGCCGCCTGCAAAGGGGGAGGGGGAGAGGTTGGTGTGTGTGTGTGCGCGCGAATGTGTGCGCATGTGTGTGTGTGTTTGGGGGGCGGCGGCGGGTGGCGGAAGGGGGGGGAGAGGCCGCCTCGCTGCGGCCACGGCCGACTACGTCGATCAGCTCGGGCGACTTTTGGTACTCCCGCGCGACGGACTTGACCCAGGGCGGGTGAGTGGCGGAGAAGAGGACGGTCTGGCGGAGCGAGTCGTCGGTCGCCTGGGGGAGATCGCGGGAGGTTGTGGGTGAGATCGCGGGAGATTATGTACATGTGTGTGTGTGTGTGTGTGTGTGTGTGTGTGTGTGTGTGAGTGAGTGAGTGGTTGTGAGTGTGTGCGTGCGGAGGGCCTGCAGGATGGTCTCGACGTCGTCCTTGAAGCCCATGTTGAGCATCTCATCCGCCTGTTCACACCTCCGGCTGTGAACGGCGTCTCTTCACACCTCCTTGAAGCCCATGTTGAGCATCTCATCCGCCTGTTCACACCTCCGGCTGTGAACGGCGTCTCTTCACACCTCCTGCTGTGAACATGGTCAGCATCTCATCCGCCTCGTCGAGCACTGCGAACCGGACGGCCGAGAGGTCGAGCGCCCCCTCGTTGAGGTGGTCGATGATCCGGCCCGGCGTGCCGATGAGCACGTCGACTCCGTCGCGCAGCGCCCGCTGCTGCGGCGGGTATGGCACGCCGCCTACGCGAAGGTTCCGAGAAGGCTCCGAGAAGGCTCCGAGGAGGCTCCGAGAGGAGGCGGTGCGCCGGTGCGGAGGAGGGGTGTATCTCCCCGCATCTCCCCGCGTCTCGGCTCTCTCCCTCCCAGCCCCACCGTGAAAGAGGACGGTGCGAAGCCGGTGCGGCGTGGCGAGCATCGAGCAGACCTGCGAAGAGGCGACCCGCCGTCAGGATGGGGCAAGAGGGGGGGGGCACGAGGGGGGGCAAGAGGGGGGGGGAGAGGAGGGGCAGAGGCGGGGCGGGGCAGGGCGGGGCGGTCGGAAGCGGCGCGCACCTCCGACACTTGGCGAGCGAGCTCGCGCGTGGGGGCGAGGACGACCATCCGGGGCGTGCGGCCGCGCGGCAGTCTCTCGCCCGGCTCCTGCAGCTCCGCCAGCGCCGTGATGAGCGGCAGCGCGAAGGCGAGCGTCTTTCCTGTGCCGGTCCGCGAGCGGCCGAGCATGTCTGCGCCGCCCTTGAGCAGGCTGAAGGACTTGGCCTGGATGGGCGTGAAGTGGGTGATGCCCTTGGCGGCGAGGACGGCGACCGTCGCCGCGCCCACGTCGAACGACGCGATCGGCGGCCGCTCCGGGTCGTACTCCTCCTCCTCCTCCTCCGTGTCCTCCTCCGCCACGCCCAGCGCGCTCTCGCCGCCGCGGCCCTCTGACCGGAGCGCGCGCTCAATGGCGGCGGTCGGGTCGGCCGCGTCGAGATCGAGGTCCAGATCGATGTCGAGGCTCTCGGAGCCGACTGTCAGGTCGGCCGGTGCCCCCAGCTCCAGCAGCTCGAGCGGCCCGCCGCCGGCGAGCGGAGAGGAGGCGCCGTTGGCGGGAGCGACCGCGATGGGTGGAGCGTGGCGGTGGTGCACCGCGTGACGGCTCGCTGCGTGATACGGTGCAGTGAGCGCCGCAGCAGTAGTGACTGCGACCAGCGAGAAGAGGGCGCGCATGCCCGTTCCGTGCAGCGTCCGTCGAAGATCACGCCTTGTCCCTTCTCGCTCGATCTCGCTCGATTTTCTTTTTCTGTCGGCTTACGAGCTGGCTGTGTGTCTTGTGAGCCTGTTTGTGTCTGTGTGTCGCTCGTGCGTGTCGTCATCATCTGTCCAGCGTCCACCCATACCGCGTTGGTGTCCAGTCCGAGCCTGGCTGTTCTTCACCTTTCTACCTACAACATGTACATGTACCTACCTACCTCTCTCCGAACTCCACGCAGATTTTTGTGAACTCCGAGGAGGGCGCCGAGTCCCGAGAGAGTCACGGCTCACGCGGTGTCGCTGTCGCGCCGAGGAAATCACGCGATGTTGGGTGCCGAAGGCGCGAGATCGCGATCTCAAACTCACGAATGGGAACACCTCTGCAAACTCACCCACCAAGCTCTCTCTGATCTCTTCGCAGGTTCTAACTGATGCCGACCTCTGGCTTGCCGGCCTCGCTGGTCGACGGCTCCCTCGGCCGGCTCGCCGCCCCGGCGTCCGCCGCCTCCCAGCGCGCCAGCACGCGCACCGCCTTGGCCGAGTGGTCGACGAGGCACACGCGCGCTTGCTCGGCGTCGACGCACACCCCACTCAATCGGCCAGCGCTCGGCGTGACGAGGGTCTGCAGGTGCGCGCCGTCGGCCGCGTCGAGCACCTGCAGCCGGCCGCGCCGCCCGCCGCTCGCCGCGCCCTCGGCAACGAGGAGCCGCCGCTCGGCCGCGCCGCCGGACCCCGCACCGGGCGGCCGCCACAGCGCGACGCCCCACGGGAATTCAAACTGGCCGGGCCACGTGCCGCGCTGACCGAGGCGGCGCAGGCGGGAGCCGTCGGCTGTGCTAAACACGTGCACCTCGTGCGCCGAGCCGTCGACGACGAAGCACTCGGTCGCGTCGGCGGCGATGCCCGATGGCAGCTGCAGCACATGCGCCTCCTCGTCCTCGTCCGCCGCCTCGGCGGCGGTCTCGGCGCTGCCACTCGCCTCGGCGCCACCACTCGCCTCGGCGCCTAGGCGGCCCGCCATGAAATCTAGCCGCGTGTGCTGGCATCCGGGTCCCACAGTGGGTTTCATGTAACAAGCGGCATAGCCACTGGCGTGGACGCGCTCGCCTCTAAGATACCTGGCGGCCTGCCCAACCTGATCCTGTCCTCGGTGCTGCTGCTCTCCTTCATTCCGTACTTCCTCCCGGAGGATGTGCGTCCGGACCTGTGGAAGTGAGTGACGGCCCCGCGAGCCCAACGGCGTCTGTCCGCTCAACGATGGCACAAATATATATGACTAGCTTGGTGGCTCGCTAAACGCTCGCCTCGCTGTCATGTGTGCGTGTGCGTACTTCCCGAGTGGCGGAGCTATACTCCGAGGCAGGTCAGGTTGGTTGTAAAATGAACGAAAACACGCTATTGCACACTCACAACATACGTCTCGAATGACCTGTCCTACACCTCTCCTACATCAAATCGCCATTCGAGCGCCGTTGGCTCGAGCGCCACGATGCGGTCGTTGCCATAGTCGCAGACAAACACGAGTGGGCCGTGCGCCGCCGTGTCCGCGAGCGCCACACCCTGCGGATATTTGAAGCACCCGTCGCCGTAGCCGCGGCTGCCCACGCCGGCCACGACCGCGCCAGTGGCCGCATTCATCTTGATGACGCGGTGATTCGACCGGTCGGCGACGAAGAGGTGCTCACCGCTAGGGTCGAACGCGAGGCCCTTGGGGTAATTGAGGCCGTCGGCTGCGCCCGACGCCCAACCGAACTTGCCGAGGGTGCGCACAACCTCTCCGGTCACGAGCGAGCAGATGACGATGCGGTGCTGGCTCGACTCGGCGATGGCCACCAACGAAGCGGCAGGTGAGCACGCGACGAATGTTGGGTCCTTGGCCTTGAGCGACCGCGCCAAAATCTGTATTGCGCCGTCTGCCGGTCGCAGCACTCCCTCGGAGGCGAGGCGCGGCAGTGCGACAGAGCGCCACGTGTGCGAGAGCGCAGCGGCCACCGCCACGTCGTGCGCCGCGCCAAGGTGCGCAAGGACGACCGAAATCTCGTCGACGCCGAGCTCGCGGCGGCCGCCGGCGGGCGGCGGCGCCAGCATATACACATTGCAATACAGACAGGCGCGCGATACGACACAAAGGTTAAGTTGTCGCGATAAATAAAATAAATAAAGACATCCCAAGCTAGGGCTGGGTCGAGGACAGACACGTCCCCACCTTTGCAGGATTTTGCAAAAGCGAGGGGGGAGGGCGCATCGCCGCGCGGAGAGGGCTGGGCACAGGGCACAGGGGATCTCTCTCGCATAGGATATGCACTCGGCGGCACGAGGGCAAGGCTGGGCGTCCTATGTTTGTGCTCCGCGACGCTGTGCTGGAAATGTTGCTTTCTTTCTTTTATGTGTCTAGCCAGTGAGGAGAATCTACCCTTATAAGTCTCTCGTGTCCGCGCCGACGCTCTTTTAACGTAGAACGTCCCAGCTACACCGCCCGCCGACGATCGATCAGTCCACAATCGTCGGCCCGCAGCGACCCGCAGCGATGGATGCCGCCGCCCCCCCGGCCACTGCGGCCGACGCGCCGATGCACGACCGGCCTCCGTCGGATGGCTCTCCGGCCTCTCCGGCCGCTGACGCGGCCGCCCATGCTGCTGCCGATCCGGTCCCTCTCACGCTCAGCGATATCCGCACAAGCTACGACAACTTTGAGGTCGCCGGCTTTGGCCAGGTGCAGCCACCACCTGCGTGCCTCCATGTTCACGCTTCGCGCCCCTCCCCCCTCTCTGACGCCGCCGTCTGACCTTAGGTGAGGGGCACGACTACCCGCCTGGAAGGCGCTCTCATCAGCAAGTCACCCAGGCACCAACTCCTGGGCGTTTACGCTTGACTACGAAACCATGCAGTGGATGCAGCTCGATCAAAACAGCGACGCCAACAGCCAACAGCTGGCCCCTGGGCGAGTTCCTTGCCCAGGATGAGGTGCGAGCCATGATGCTCGACCCAGCGTGCACCAAGCCGCTCACATTCCGTGAGTTCGTCAACGGGCTCTCCAAGTCGACGGCGATCTCGAACTCCGACAACCGGACCGATGCACCAGCCGCGGAGGACGATAGCTCCCTCGACGACATCCCTTCATCGACGGACGCCTTCACCGCCGCCGGCCCTGGGCCATCCATCGCGGCCTCCGACTGGCTGCCGCAGGTCACACCCTATCTATCTTCCTTAGGCACGGAGCCGACGGAGCCATCGCGCACGCCCGCAGCATCGCGTGCTGCTCCGAGGTCTCCCGCCGAGACCGGCTCGGCGCGGCTTTGACTGACGTGACTGACTGATGAGTGCTTGCGATGGAGAGAGATGTTGTTGCGATGGATGATCTCCGACACCCCCAAAACCAAAACGCAAATTGCCCCACTTTGGATCCTGCGTCTCTCACTGCCCGAACAACAGAGGCGGGTACCGCCGCAGGTCCCCCACTAGTTGTCTTTTTATTTTTGTATTTTTCTTTCACCTGCGCCCGCCGCCCGCCGTCGACCTCCGGCGCACGAAAACCGCCGCAGTCCCGCCGTGAAACCCGACCCCCCCCCCCCCCAAATGGACGACCTCCGCTCGCTCGAGCACGGGCTGATCGCGCTGGCCGACCGCGCGACATTGCAGCGCCCGTGCGCTCGACTCGGCAGAGTGGCTGCCGCAGGCGGAGAGACTGTGCAGAGGAAGCTCGGAGAGCGGCTTGGGGAGCTGGGTTCTGCTGACGCGGCGGTCGTGAAGCGCGCCCTGATTCTCGTGGCAGATGAGCTGCATAAGCTCTCCACGCGTGGCCGGCGGAGTGCTGCGTGGCTGGACGCGGCGCCGACCAACGCGCACTCATTGGGTGAGCGCGTCGGGAAGGCGCTGCTTGCGTACGTCGATGCCGTTGCGGCCAAGACGTCAGACGACCACGTGCTCCCAACGCTGCGGTCGGCGACGGCGGCTCTGCAGGAGTCCCGCAAAGGCGCGGCGGTGGCGCTGACGACAGATGCCGATCGGCTCGCGGGCGAAAAGGAGCGCGCGTTGGCCGAGGCAACCGAGCAGGCGGCGCGACTGGCCGCGTCGCTCGAGGAGCGGGTCGGCGGCTGCATGGCGGCGCGGGAGGCGACCGTCCGCTCTTTTTCTCTCGAGGTGGCGCACCTTGAGAGCGCATTGGCCGCCTTGGCGGCGGAAGAGGGCAGGCGGCGAGCGGCGCTCGGCAGGCTAGAGGAGGCGGCGGCCCTCACCTTTGCCCGTTTCCCCGCTCCTCTCTCACCCAACCCCTGTGCACGCCCATCCCGCAGGCGCGAGCATCGGCGAACGACAGCGTCGGGAAACGGATGGCCGACTCCCTGGCTGAGCTGGGGCGGGCTTCGGCGTCCTCTCCTGAGGCGTTGGCGCTGCGGCGTTCGCGGGCACGGCTCCGGCACGCGATGCTGGAGCGGAGCATCGGCACCAACAGGCGGGTCGTCGTCGAGGTCGAGCGGGCGCGCGCGTCCTTTGAGGCCGCGAACTGCTTGATGTCCGAGGCAAAGGCGGAGCAGAGGCGGCGTGTCGTGCGTGCTCTCGCGCTCGCCTCTGCAGTCGAGGAGGTGCGCAGCGCGCTGCTCCCGCGACGCGGCGCCGACGCCCGGCTCGGACCCGATTGAGCTCTTTACGTCGTAGCATATGTGCACAGACCGCCGTGTGCGGATCGATGGTAAGGCTTTGTGCACGCTGCTGTGTGCCGCAGCCGCCCGAGCCCGCGCAGGTGCCAGGACACCGCACCCCCACAGGCCGCCAGTTCACTAGATCACTTTCTGGAGCAAAAGAAACCGATAACGAACGAAAAACTAAGAGCAGAGGAGGAGGCGGTCCTGTGAGCACACGTACACGTAAGGTAACACGTACACACGTCCTAAGGTACGACTCGCGCAACTCCGGCGGCTCCTCGGGTTGGGGACCGTCTGAAACTGGGAATCTTGTCTCCGGGGACGCAACCACAAATCCCACCGGCGGTGGGCAGGGTGTCTGGAGCGTGAAGGTGCGTTCCTGGTGACTGGTACATGAATCAAAAGGAGCAAAATTCAGATACAGATTCTTTTCCAGCAAAGTTTTACATGAGTTCAAGACTTTTTTAGAGTTCGTTAGTCAGCAGCCGCTCGCGATGAACCTCGATGATTCACAAATTCACATTGCGATAGTCGACGTACGTCTCGACGGCAGCCGCCCACGCAGCGTCGTGCTCCGCCCACGCCTCGAGGTTCTCCTCCTTTACGCTGATCCATCGAAACGGCAGAGGTGTGGCGGGATCGTCTACCCCGGAGTAGTCATTTGGCAAGAGCACCATCATGCGGTCGATCCTCTCGTCAAACCTGTGCGCAAACCCGATGCTGCCGACTTGCCAGGAAGCGACCGACGAATCCGACGATCGCACGCGCACGACGCATCCGACCAGCGGGTGCAGGTCCGTCTCGTGCTCGTCATCCGCATCCGGCAAGTCAACCACCACTATCTTCGGGGCCTCGGTCTCCACAGTGTGTGGCTGACCGCCGCGCTTGAGCCGGCGGCGGTACAGCACGCGCGAGAGGCAATGCTGCAGGGTCGGCACTAGGAAAGCGTCCGTCGCCCACCGTGACAGATGCCGCTGCCCCTCGCTGCGGCTGTGCTCCTGCAGGACGTGCTCGATGTCCTCGAGATCAACAGACTGGGCCAGTAGATGCTCATACGCTCCGGCCAGGACGCGCAAGAGAGCCGGGACAGTGCCGGGCAGCGGCTCGTGCGTGAGACGGACGTAGTTCCCGCCCAGAGCAAGAGCAACCGCACTGGCGTGCGGCGCGGAGCCTCCTGGCAACACGACGGTGCGCGGCACGATGTCTTTCACATCGATGTGCCGGAGGCTGCCCCTCTCCGAGTACTGCCGCTGATCCAGCACAATGTACTTCAATAGCCGCGCGTGTCGCTGCACGGCCTCCCGCAGTGAGTCCAGACGCCCGGGCGAAGCGATCGCCCGCGCTCCACCGGGCAGAATCAGTGGGCTCGCGTCGATCGGGATGAAGAGGAGGCCGCCAGCCGGGTGGATGGACCACCACTCTTCCATGTGATCGTCGAGCTCCTCGCCGGTGCGCACCTCTGCCACGGGAAGGTCTGGCACGTTGAGCGCTTCGGTCCACGCCGGCCACGTGGTTTCGGGCGCGATGATCCAGAACGGACCGCGGATGCCTTCCTCGTGCAGGTGCTTGATCGTGGCCGCGCAGGGCTCGATGCTGTTGAGGCCGGGGTCGTCCGCGAGCACCGAGTTGAAGCCCGCTTCCCACCCGGCGACGAGCCAGTTGCATACGACTCTGTCCGCGTCGGCGAGGCCGAGGATGGCACGCGACGGCTTCACATTGAGCGTTTTCTCGGCCCGCTGCTTCGCAAAGAAGTCCATCGCCAGCTTGAAGCGGACCAGCCTCTTATCGAGCTCGGCCGCAAGCAGAGGCTTCGCGCCGGCCGCGTGCCAGACGCGGCACACGCAGCGCGCGGCCCGCAGCGTCGCGATGATTCGGTCGTTGACCTGCTGCGCCTCCAAGACTCGCGCGCGGGGCATCCGGCCAGAGACCGTGAAGAGCATGCCCTCGACGATGTCCTCGTCCGAGAGCAGATTGCGCTGCGCGGCTGAGCTTGGCGCGGCCTCAGCCGCAGGCAGCGAGTAGTGCGAGCCGCCGACGTGAAGGCCGGCCAGCGAGGAGGTGAGGCGATCGGCGTCCGTCATTCAGGCGTTGAGTGAAGAATTTAAGTGAGTGAAGAAAGCGCGGAGCCCACGCAGCTCTCGAGGTTCTCGAGGTGGATATCCTTTGGCCGCGTTGGGTAGCGAGGATTGGTGTAACCCGAGCCACGGAGGCGTGTTTTCTGACGGCCGACCGTCAGTGCACGGAGTTGCCCCTTCTCCGACTGCCCCGGCTAGTTCCCGAGTTTCGCGGGAGTGACCCCATGCGTCAAACCCGAGACCTAGCGCGGGTGGGTTGGAGGGGCCTCGGAAAGGCGCGCAAGCACGCCCTACGTCTTCCCCTCCTCCCCATCGGGCCGCATGAGCGGCCACGCCTCGCAGATTCGTTTCCGCGCCTGGGTCAGGCGCGCGGGGCATCCCCCGGGTCGCTCGACCAGCGATCCGAAGAGTGGCCGCTATGCGAAGGAAAGAGTGGGGCCCTCGACGCCTCAGTCCGGCCCTCCGAGGGGGGAAGGGAATTGCGGGGTCCCCTCGGCGCTTCATTCTTCCCTCCTCAAGGGGGGGATGTACTTCCCGCGTTTTTTTTTTCTCCCGTTCCTCCCCCTTTTTTTTT
>NW_005198244.1:379930-386930 GCF_000372725.1 Emiliania huxleyi CCMP1516 | reverse complement strand
GGACCAAGAAAACAGGAAAAAAAAAAGAAAAAGCAGTCCCATCAATGAGCAATACTGCGGCACGAAACATGGACAGAGAAAGTAACCTCAAGATCGCCTCAAACAACCGCACCATCAATGGAAAAAAAAGGGGAAAAAAATATGAAAGAAAAACATAAAATCCGACCTCCCGAGCGGGCGGGCGGGGTGATCGGGGGAATCGTGTCCACAATCGGCAGCGGCGGAGCAGCAGCAGCAGCAGCAGCTGCTGTAGCAGCAGGCAGCAGCCTGCCGCAGATTCCTGCCGTTGTCTGCGCCGCGATCCGCCGCCGCGCCGCCGCGCCGCCGCCGCCTGCGCTCGCCGCCGCCTCGTAGACGACTCCTCTCGAGGAGCCGCGCAGCGCGCCGCGGGTTGAGGTCAAAGTGTGCAGCAAAGTGGCGGTCATGAAATCATCAAAATTTGAGGTTGCTCGAGAGAGCCTGGAAACGGTCCCGAGCCGTAGCCCCGGTGTCGGCGCACCGCCTCTCGGCCGCGACGGGCCGGCTCCGCCGCTCAGTCGAGCAGCAGGGGCTCTGGCACAGTTTTGTCGACAAACTGGTCGAGCCAAAAATTGGCGAGGAAGCGGCACCGGCGGCACGCCGGGACGAATCTGGACCGATTACATTGTTTGGCACCGCGGCGGCGAGCCGCCGCGAGCCCACAGGAGAGCTGGGCGCCGCGGCACCAGACCGCGCCGCCAGCGAGGCGAGAGCTGCAGCCGACCGGCCGTGACATGGCAGTTGCAACGGCGGGATCAGGGGTTCACGCAGCTCAAGGAGGCGGTGGGGGGGCTGCAGGACGGCTTGTCTAGGCCTCTAGCGGCTCATCACAGCGGCCACGAGATCGGCACGAGATCGATTCATCACAGTGATTTCGCCATATCTCCCCATATCTCCCCATATCTCCCCATATCGGTCACGAGATCGACGCATCACAGTGGTGGGGCTTGCGGTGCGTGCTCCGTCCACAGTCCTCTAACCGCTGGCGGTACTGCGGCGTGCGGGCGACAGGACGACCTGCAGCGCAAGTTCAACCAGCGAGCCGCGGCTCTCGAGGCGGCGGACGCCGAGCGCGCCGACGAGATCTCCGCACTCAAGGCCTCGCTCGCGCGCTCACAGGCGGCGGCCGAGGCGACTCTCTTTTCTCCCAGTAAGCTAAAAGTACACACAAGAAACAAGTACACACAGGAAGGGACGCGCGTTGCGGCCAAAGCAACAAGGCCCTGCCACACGTGTCGCAGCATCGCCTCCTCTCTCCTTTCTCCATTGAATACTCGATGGCGGCATTGGGCGTCCTCGCCATCAACGTCAGGACGGTGGCTGGCAGAGACCTGCCCATCCAGGTCACCTCCTCAGCGACCACAATCGGCGCACTCAAGTTCCTCCTCGAGCAGCAGTATCACGACCAGTATCCTGACAGCGTCCCTGTGGCAGCAAACCAAAATTTGATCTTCGCCGGCAATACGCTGCAGGACGACCAGACCCTCGAGTTCTACCAGATCGCGAACGGCGCGACACTCCACCTGGTCTTGAACCTGACCGGAGACATTGGCGAGTGGCTGGAGCCGTCGGAAGCGGACCGGCGCATCCTCTTCGACGCCGGCTCCGCCCTCGCCACGCCACCGTCCGAGGTCGCCGCCATCGTCCGTGCGGCGGCCGGCCCGTCGCCACCGCTCTACGCCAAGCCGATCGGTGGCAAGGCGTTTGAGGAGGGCACGCTGCTCGACAAGTCGTCGTGCAAGCAGCTGGTCGAGCGCATTGAGCGCCACCTCGCAGCAGATGACTCGCCAGACGCGCTGCGCGACATGAAGTTCGTCGTCGCCGAGGGAGAGCTCGCAAAGCTCATCGGCTCCGAGGCGGTGGCTGCCCTGCGTTCGATGGGAGAGGCGCAACTCAAGGCTCTCGGTGCCGACGCCGCAGCGCGCGCCACGTTCAAGCTCCGCCGCCGCGAGGCGATCGCCGGCACGCAAGACGACGTCATCCCATTCCACCGCGACTCGAGCCTCGTCGTCGTCAACGTCGCACTCAACGACGACTTCGACGGTGCGGCGCTGCTCTTTGCCGTGGGCGACAAGATCGTGCGCCCGGCGCGCAAGATCGGCACGGCCACCGCACACGACTGCCGCATCCACCACGCGGTCACCCGCCTCGCCGCGGGCGTCCGCTACAACCTCTACGCGACCTACGAGCGCCCAGTGCCCGCCGCGGCGTAGAGAGGCGAGGAGGTTTGCTTTCGGGGCACGACCACGGATTTTGTGTGCAGTCTGATCTCTCACTCTTCTCACACTGCTCACTCCGTCGATCTCTGCCTGTAAGGTAAGGTAAGGTAAGGTAAACTTCTCCACACACACGAGGTGGTGGAGCAAGGGGGGGCAACCCTCGCGTCTCCACGTCTAACGACAGGAGCCCCACGGCCTTCAAAGTGCAAGGCCCACAGTGCGCGTGGGTGAGCGGTGTGTGTGTGTGTGTGTGTGTGTGTGTGTGTGCGTGCGTGCGTGCGTGTGTGTGTGTGTGTGTGTGTGTGTGTGTGTGTGTGTGTGTGTCACGTCACTGCATCCTCCGCCGGTTCCTCCCGTCGCCTCTTCTTTGTTCGAATGTTTTTCAATCCATCCTTCACGAAGCCCTCCCATGTAGCTAGCGTTCTTGGCGAATGTCTCGAAGTGGCCAGCAGGCGCTGTCTGCGCGGTCTGTGCGGGCCGCTCGTCCTCCTCGCCCTTCTTTCGTCCTCCCGTCCCTCCCCTCCACCATGGCCTCCTGTCCTCGGCACTTCTTTCTCCATCCGCCTCGCCCTGCCTTTTCGTATCGTGCCGTTCGCCCTTCATTCTCCTCCGAGCATTCTATCTCTGCCTGTCTTCTCGAGACTCGACTGTCCGTGCGTGCGAAAAAATAAAGAGAAACCAAATTCATTCCTTGCCACTCACCAAGACGCGCGAATTGACAGGAGAAGATGGTAACAAAGATGAAGAAAAATACCCGCCCCTGGATGTGAGGCTGATGACCTTACAGTACGCTCTACTCCAAGTGCTCCAAGTGCACCGGAGCCAACTACCACGAGCACTAGCTGCGACGTGACAAGGTGACGAGAGTGCCGGCTAGCGCCGCAACCCCCAGCGCCGCCAGCCCCGCTGCCAACAGCCCACGCGTCGCGGCGACGTACCACGCGCTGCCGGCGGCGATGCCACCTCGGGCGTCGGCGACTAGCAGCGCGGCGGGGAACCAGCAGACGAGCGCCGCGCCGACGGAGCCGCCGAGGACCGCAAAGACGGCGTTCAGCCGATGGCGGGCCGCGAGGGCGAGCGCGACGGTGAGCGCGACGATGGCGCCGCTGCGCAGCGCGGCGGCCCGCGCGGGGCAGCGAGGGCTGCAGCAGCGGATGCAGATACTCCAGCAGCAGATGGAGGTGCGCTGCAGCCGCGCGACCGGCGGCAACAGCAGCTCGCTGGAGGGCCCGGCCCCGGCGCCGCCGTCCGTCGGCGGAGCGCCGCTGAGCGTCGGTGGAGAGGCGCCGCTGTGGTGCGGCGTCGTGGAGACGAGCAGCGGGTGCAAGAGGACCGGGTAGGCGAGGGCCTACAGCGTGAGTACGCGGGGTACGAATCAACGGATCCCGCTGAATAGAGCTGAATATAGCCGACTACGTGTTGCCCTCTCAAGTGCTAGTTGGAACACACGGGGCGAGAGCTGTCCGTTTTATCTGCTTCAGTCTTTCTAGGGGCGAGAGCCAAATGCGCGAGCATCGCACCGCCTGCAAACGCAGCAAACGGGTCGTGGCCAGCGGCTGCGCCGAGGCTGGCGAGGACGTCGTTCCGCACGGCGGCCCCGTAACACGCGACGCCGGCGAGCGCGGTGGCCGCGTACAGCGCAGCGCACACAGCGAGGGCGCTCAGCACGGCGCGCACCGTCACACGCCGTGCGGCGGCACCTGGGCCCAGCGCGCGGCGCACCTCAGACGCGACGATCGGCGCCTGCAGGTGGGCGTTGAAGCCGAAGATCAGGAGCGGCGCGCACTCGAGCAGCCGCGCGGGGCTCGAGGGCCACGCGAGGAGATCGAGTGGAGGCTCCGTGCCGTGCGCGCCCGTCGGGCATCGGCTGTCGTCGATGACAGCACGAGCGACGACCACGCCGGAGACGGCACAGACCGCCACGATGGAGAGCGCGCTCGGGAGCCAGAGCGAGCGCAGCGAAGGCAGCAGCGAGAGCGGCCACAGCACGAGGGCGCCCAGTGCGCCGAGCAGCGCCGGCGCGGGGAGGCCGAGTGGGCCTCCAAAGTCTGCAATGGCGACGAGGAAGCCGACCAATGAGCCGAGCTGCTGGAGCACGATGGCCGCGGTTGCGGCGCGTGCGCTGCGCCAGCCGAACGCCTGCTCCAGTATTCGCTCATAGCACCATGCGTGGCCGTCGGCGAGGGAGTGATCAGTGAGAACGAGCATGCCCAGACAGCATGCGCCGAGCACGACCACGCCAACCACTCCGAACGCGGGCAAGCGGCTCGCCGCGAGCGCCCACGGGAAAGATAGGACACCGGCGCCGGCGCAGGCGAGGACGAGGCTGGCAACGGCCGTGAGGTAGGATTGCAGCGCCAGCATACGAGTAGAGCTCACCATGCATGTCACCATGCATGGGGCCGACCAGGGGGACTGGTAAAAAAGAATTTTACGCTAGCTCCCTCGCACAACACTGGGCACGTCCTCCCATCCCTCCCTTGGGTTGTCCGTTTTCTTTCTTTCTTTTACACTGGGCACGGGACTGGCGCGCATTCGTAAAAAAGAATTTTCAACCTCTCTAGCCCGTAACCCGATGCCGATCATCCGGCCCGCTGGGCGCGCTTCTCAGCTCCCCGGCCCTGGATGTGAGGTTGATAACTGCGCACTCCAAGTGCTCCAAGTGCACCATTATAGCTCCGAGTAGAGGGGGCGGTCTGCTGCTAGGGGAAACCCGGAGCGCGGAGCCAGCCCTCGGAGACCCGTGTTTACATTACGGCCCTTTCCCTGCGAACGCGCACTCCCCCTAGGGGTCAGGGCTCTCTAGCCCGTAGCCCGATACCGATCATCCGGCCCGCTGGGTGCGCTTCTTAGCTCCTCGGCCCTGGATGTGAGGTTACCGACTGCACTCCAAGTGCTCCAAGTGCTCCAAACCCCACTCTCTCGCACGACACTGGGCACGGGACTGGCGCGCACTGGCACTAACACAGGTACACCACGGGAGCCGCCAAGCGACTCCTGCGAGGACGGCGAGGCGCTTAGCTCCGTGCAGTCGACCGCCCTCGCCGCAGGCAAGCTCATTCACAATCTGCTCTGCGATGGCCGTGTGAAGAACGAACGACTGAGATGCGCTGCTTCTGCAGCCCCAGCCAGCTCTTGGTGGTCCAAGTCACCTCACACAAACTTTGGAGGTGTGGTGCTAGTATGAGACCGATCTGTCGCAGTTCTCTGCGCTTCGGTCGGCGGTTAGTGGTCAGCAGAGTCCTCCTCCGGAAGGTAAACAAGAAAAAACTGGCGGGAAACGCGGCGGGCGCTAGCGAGAGCAGGGCAGTTCTCAGGGCAGTCCTCGGTCGCAGACATCACCTCCTGCTCTCTCTCCATTGAATACTCGATGGCGGCGGTGGGCGTCTTCACCATCACCGTGAAATCGCTGACCGGCAGAAAGCTGCCCATCCAGGTCACCTCCTCAGCGACCACAATCGGCGCACTCAAGTTCCTCCTCGAGCAGCAGTATCACGACCAGTATCAGGACAGCGTCCCTGTGGCAGCAAACCAACATTTGATCTTCGCCGGCAAAAGGCTGCAGGACGACCAGACCCTCGAGTTCTACCAGATCGCGAACGGCGCGACACTCCACCTGGTGGTCTTGAACCTGACCGGAGACATTGGCGAGTGGCTGGAGCCGTCGGAAGCGGACCGGCGCATCCTCTTCGACGCCGGCTCCGCCGTCGCCACGCCACCGTCCGAGGTCGCCGCCATCGTCCGTGCGGCGGCCGGCCCGTCGCCACCGCTCTACGCCAAGCCGATCGGTGGCAAGGCGTTTGAGGAGGGCACGCTGCTCGACAAGTCGTCGTGCAAGCAGCTGGTCGAGCGCATTGAGCGCCACCTCGCAGCAGATGACTCGCCAGACGCGCTGCGCGACATGAAGTTCGTCGTCGCCGAGGGGGAGCTCGCAAAGCTCATCGGCTCCGAGGCGGTGGCTGCCCTGCGTTCGATGGGAGAGGCGCAACTCAAGGCTCTCGGTGCCGACGCCGCAGCGCGCGCCACGTTCAAGCTCCGCCGCCGCGAGGCGATCGCCGGCACGCAAGACGACGTCATCCCATTCCACCGCGACTCGAGCCTCGTCGTCGTCAACGTTGCACTCAACGACGACTTCGACGGTGCGGCGCTGCTCTTTGCCGTGGGCGACAAGATCGTGCGCCCGGCGCGCAAGATCGGCACGGCCACCGCACACGACTGCCGCATCCACCATGCGGTCACCCGCCTCGCCGCGGGCGTCCGCTACAACCTCTACGCGACCTACGAGCGCCCAGTGCCCGCCGCGGCGTAGAGAGGCGAGGAGGTTTGCTTTCGGGGGGCACGACCACGGATTTTGTGTGCAGTCTGGTTTCACTCGTCGATCTGGGGTTGTCTTCTCGACTGTCCGTGCGTGCGATCTGGGCCCGGGGGAGATTGAGAGCTCCAGGCCCCAAATGATGTGTGAGTGTTAGAGTTGTTTGGAGATAGATTGTGAAAAGAGAAGGTCCTCGCGAAAAGAATTTTACAACAAAGCTCCCTCGCACGACACTGGGCACGGGACTGGCGCGCACTGGCACCAACACTACGAAAAAGAGAATTTTACAACAAAACACTCCCCCCCACAACCCGTGAACTAGCCGTGTTGCATGTCTGACTGTCACTGTGCGATTTCGGGGCCCGGGGTTGTGCGTTTATGTGAACTAGCCGGGGCAGTCGGAGAAGGGGCAACTCCGTGCACTGACGGTCTCCCTCGAGAATCACGAGGT
>NW_005198244.1:341338-379830 GCF_000372725.1 Emiliania huxleyi CCMP1516 | reverse complement strand
GCGGAGCGGGCGGGCGGGGTGATCGGGGAGATCGTGTCCACAATCGGCAGCGGCGGAGCAGCAGCAGCAGCAGCAGCTGCTGTAGCAGCAGGCAGCAGCCTGCCGCAGATTCCTGCCGTTGTCTGCGCCGCGATCCGCCGCCGCGCCGCCGCGCCGCCGCCGCCTGCGCTCGCCGCCGCCTCGTAGACGACTCCTCTCGCGCTCGAGGAGCCGCGCAGCGGGCCGCGAGGTGGATGTCAAAGAGCCGCAAAGTGGCGAGGTCATGAAATCATCAAATTTTGAACTTGCCCGAGACAGCCCGGAAACGGTCCCGAGCCGTAGCCCCGGTGTCGGCGCACCGCCTCTCGGCCGCGACGGGCCGGCTCCGCCGCTCAGTCGAGCAGCAGGGGCTCTGGCACAGTTTTGTCGACAAACTGGTCGAGCCAAAAATTGGCGAGGAAGCGGCACCGGCGGCACGCGGGGACGAATCCAGACTGATCACATTGTTCGGCACCGCAGCGGCGAGCCGCCGCGAGCCCACAGGAGAGCTGGGCGCCGCGGCACCAGACCGCGCCGCCAGCGAGGCGAGAGCTGCAGCCGACCGGCCGTGACATGGCAGTTGCAACGGCGGGATTTTTACACTGACGGTCGGCCGTCAGAAAACACGCCTACGTCCGTGGCTCGGGTTACACCAATCCTCGCTATACCCAACGCGGCCAAAGGATATCCACCTCGAGAACCTCGAGAACCTCCCCCAAAAAGAGAGTTTTACAACAAAGCTCCCTCGCACAACACTGGGCACGGGACTGGCTCGCACAAAAAGAGAAATCGCACGCTTCCTTCACTTTCGCGCTGCCGCCTTGGCAATCGACCAGGATATCCACCTCGTGACCTCGAGAACCTTGCAGGATCGATGATTTCCCCTCGCTCGCTCTTCCCAAGCAAGCGCAATCCTCTCCACTTTTATCAGAAGAAAATTCGCGGCAAGAAGAAGAAGGACAAGCTCGGCGCGACGCTCACGGACGAGTCTGTCGCCTCCTCAACGCTCACTGATGACGACATCGTCTCCAACCCGTCGCCGGTGGTCGGCCGCCGACTTGACCTCCCTCCGCGCCTCTGGACGAACGACCCGACGCCAAGCGCCGCCGCTCGCGCGTTTCCTCACCTCCCCATTCAAGATTGGCCCAAGGACCATCCCGACTACATTGTGCCAGTGGAGGACCGCTCCAACATTGTGGTGAGCGACTTCAAGGAGGTCAGCTGCGAGGCTGAGCTGCTCGAGGTCAGGATAGACCGAGCTCGCCGATTCTCGCTCCGACACACACTGACACGCCAACTCACCTGACTAGGTGATGCGCTGCGCCAGCGGCATCCGCATCATCTCCTCGGGCTGGTCGTGGAACCGCATGATTCAGGCGGACCCTGATGTCCCGGGCGCGTGCAACGTCGTCTTCACGCGCAGCATGTCGACCCACATGGAGGTGGATGTCGCAAACAAGCGCGCGATCGTTTCCGCCGGACTCCAGATCGCCGACTTTGTCTGGCAGCTCGAGTGGGACTGCGTGGACCTCGAGTGGCCGGCCAAGGGCCTCTGCTTTACAAAGACGGTCCGCCAGTAGGGGGAGGGAGGGTGACGGCGGGAGCACACACGACCCAGACGCCATCGCCCCCGCGTGCCCGCAGGTCAGCCAGTGCTTTGGCGGCTTCATCGGCACCAACGTGCACCACTCGTACACACCCACCGCCTTCGACTGGGTCGAGGCGCTCTGGCTGGCGGTGTACATCGGCGGCGAGCCTCAGATCGTGCGTGCGTCGCGCAACGAGCGGCGCGACCTGTTTGAGAGCGCCTTTGGCATCTGCGGCATCACGGGCATCATCGTCAAGGTGCGGCGGTGGAGGCTGCGGGGAGAGAGCCATTCGGCTGCCTAGTGCCACCCCCACCGTCGGCCCCTCACCAGGTGGAGCTGCGGCTGAGGCAGACGACCTACTGGGACGTGACGACGTCGCGCCTCCCGCTCACGCGCAGCCGCCCCGCGTGCGGCCGCGCAGCGCCGTGGGACACGGAGCAGATGAAGGGGCTGCTTTTGCAGATTACGCAGGACTCGGACGGGCAGCCGCGGCCGACAGTCTCCCCCGTCAACGGCTCAATGGTCATCTTTGAGACGGACCAAGGTCGCAACTTTGTCCGCGTCGTCTCGCCCGCCGTGCCAAACGACGAGGGGCAGGCGGAGGCGGGCGGCGAGGTAGCAGCTTCCCCTACGACCGGCTCGCGCATGTTGAGCTGCCTGCCGGCGTTCTCGAGCTGCCTTCCGTCGCCACCCGCGTGCGTCCCGCGCTGCGTGCCTGCGGTTGCGGCCAAGCTCTCCACTGCGCTGATCTACGACTTCTTCGCCGGTCAGCTGAAAAAGAACTCGACGACGCCGCAGACCTTCTACGAGGCGCCGCCCTCTGCACGGGCGGCCAGATGCAACCTCGA
The DNA here is from genome assembly GCF_000372725.1 of Emiliania huxleyi CCMP1516. NCBI lineage: Eukaryota > Haptophyta > Isochrysidales > Noelaerhabdaceae > Emiliania > Emiliania huxleyi. The sequence continues at coordinate 377,375 of NW_005198244.1, read as the reverse complement.
CCTCGGCCAGATCTCAGCTTCTCGGTCTGCGTAGGCCAACTCGTGGACGAGCGGGCGTGTCCGGACGGTGCGCAAGTCGGAGGTTGCGATCTCGGACTCGCTCTTCCACGGCTGGACGCCGGGCGACGCTCCCGGCCTCGACTTCTCGATGGACGTGCGGCGGTCCGACTGGGAGAAATACGTGGAGGTGGCGGCGCCGCTCCTCGCCGCCGCGCCCGCGCTGCTGTGCGTGGTCCGGCTCACCCCCAAGGCGTGCGGCATGCTCCCCGAGTCGAACGCGACCAACGCGACCGAGGATGCCATCGTCGTCGAGTTCTTCATCTCACAGGCGCGGCCTCCCCCCTCGACCCCCCCAACGACCTCCCCCACCCCCATTCGAGCCTCGAGCTGCACCTCGCTTGCAGGCGAGGCCGCTCGACTTCGACTGCTGCCTGCCACAGCACCAGTGGCTCGAGCGGCTGCTGGACGCGCTGGACTGCTGCGGCATCCCGCTGCGCGTCCACCCGGGCAAGGCCCCCTTCGGCTCGGGCTCGAAGGCGGACTGCCTCGTGCGGCGGCCAATCTTTGCGAACTCGCTCTCTCTCCCTCAGCGGCGGATGATTCACAAGCTGTGCTGCGAGTACGACCCGGAGGGCGTCTTCAACCGCGGAAAGGTCAAGATCGAGGACATGTACAACCTCCGTTGCGGCGGAAGTCGGGAGGATCCGTCGCGTTGGCTGGGCGGCGCGTCAGCGTGCGAGTAGGGGGCGCTCGCGCTTTGTGGGGCGGAACAGGCGCTCGGAACACCGGGCCGCGCCCTGCGCGGCGCTCGGGTGTGTGCCGCTAGAGTGATGCATGTGCACACCTTTAATTAAAGCGTGTGTGAGTGTGTGTGTGTGTGTGGACGCGTCCGATAAAGTTCCGCCGTTCATGGAGGCAACCGATGCTCGAGTCGACGTCACTGGGGTGTGTCTCAGTCGGGGTTTTGTATCACAAGAATACTCACAAGTGTGCGCGTGTACGTAAAGGCGGAAATAAGCAACCTATGGGTCGTGTGTTGCGTGTGCACGTAGTTTGTCCCAGCCCGGGGGCGAGAGTCAAGCGTAATTCACGTTTCTAGACAAGCAGGCTCTGGCTGCGGCGGGCTCGGCGCGTCGTCACGCGCGACTTCATCGGTCTGTGCGACGAGCGGCGTGGCGTCCTCGGCACCAAGCACGTCTCAATATCCCCCCCCCCCCCCCCCCCTCCAATGAACAACCTCGTGGGGCGGCCCGGCTCGGGTAGACTATCGGGCTGCCCACCCCTGCGCGCTGCTTTTTGCCTCAGAGCGAGGCCCCGGCAGGCGGGCCCGTCGGTGTGGGCGCTGCGAAGCGCATTGCTCCGCACCCACCCACCCACCTCCCACACCAGGGCGCCCCACCCCACCTCGGCGGCTTTAACCACCACCGCTGCTTTTGTGCTGGCCCTCGCCTCGCCGCCCACGGCCCACTGCACCCACTGCACCCGCCTCCGGAGCTGCATTGCGCCAAGCATCAGGCCGCGATCTCGACCGGGGCGAGTGCGGGCTCCAGGCCGGCCATGGGGACAGGGAGCTTGGAGGGCGCCCCTGCAGCGGCGCCTTGGGGAGACGCTGCGCCCGAAAAGGCCGCACTGATGCCCCCAGGCCTGTCGCCTAAGGCAGCAGCAGCGGAGTATGCGAGCTCCTGCTGCCCCTGCTGCAGAGACTGCAGGTGCTCAAGCACCCGGTCGAGCTTCGTGTCGAGCTTCTCGTTCTGCACCTCCTCCTGCATGAAGGCGCCAGGCACCCGGTTGGACAGGCACCTCTGCAGCAGCGTGAAGACGATGGCCAGGGCGCCGCACGCAAAGAAGACCACAAACGACGCGCTCATTTGCGTGACGCCAATCTTGACCAGGCTGGTGTCCGGCCCGGACTCGCCGCATGACTCTCCGAAGCGCATGTTCTTCTTCCGGATAGCCGGGTAGCTGGGCTTGCCTAGGGTGGTGAGCACCGCGCCGCTCACCTCACGCCATAGCTCTGTCTCCGTGCTATTGTGGGCACGCATGACACTGACCACCGGCAACGGGCCAAAGCTCAGATCCTTATTCAGGTACATGCTCTCGCAATTGTCCAGCGCTTCCTGGACCACTTGCGCATTGAGCTCGACAATTGCGTCGCACTCGTCGTTCTGGAGCATCTCCTGGGCCCAAGCCAGGCGATCTGTCTGAGGCATCATCGGGTCAGGCGTGATGAGCTCGCCCTGTTTGTGGTGTTGGTGTGGCGTCTGAGCTTGGATCTGGGACTAAAGCCGGTTACCACTGATGGATCCCCACCCGAATAACACACAGTGAGCGCCCCAGCGCTTCACTGCGCCCTCCGCGCGAAATCGCTAGTGGTGCTTTGTGGTAGTATATTGTACTTTTGAGTAGTATGGGTACGGTTCCCGAGACCGGCTATCGAGTGAGCCGAGCAAATCGGTGGTCGAGTCTCTACCCAAATCCACATCGTGACAGCGACTCGAGCGTCGCGCGATAAATCGCCTCGCCTTCCTCGCGTGATACCACCTCGCCCGCCTCCTTCGCCACCGCCTTCTTCCCACGCCGCGATAGCTTCTCGCCGCCCTTGCTCGCCAGCGCCGGCGATGCCGTGGCGCGCCCGCCGCGCCCGCGCGCCCGCGCCTGAAAGGTAGCCCTGCCGCGCCCGACGTCCCCCCGCGCCCGAAAGATGACCCGCGCCTCCTCCTCCGTCACGGGCGTCTCGCGACCCCCTCGCGCCTGGAGGATAGCCCGGGCCTCCTCGTCCGTCACGGGCATCTGCGTCTTGTGCTGCAGGGCAATCCTCAGCGCCCGGACGCGCTTGTCCTCCTCGGCCGTGGCCGCCGCGCTCGCCTCCGCCGCCCCAGAGCCCCCTCCTGCCACCGCCTCCTCCGCGTCCGCGCCGCTGTAAGTAGAATCCGAAGCTCCGGCGGACGCAGCAAGTGGCTGCGAACTGTGCCCGGTGTCGGTATGGCGCGTCGCTGAAGGATCGGCGACAATTAGGGTCTCCGGAGCGCGGCGGCCCGCCTCGGCGGCGGCAGCAGCGCCCTCGACCTCCTCCTCCCCCCCGCGGCGGCGATCGTACCATCGCCGCTTGCCGGCAGCGCGGGCGCCACGGGGTCCATATTGGCCCCCGGGGCGCCCTCCGGTTCCACCTTCTGCGGCCTGCGCACTGCAGGCGCCGCTGTCCGCCTCTTTGGGGCGCGCACCGCCGCGGCCCTCGCCGCCAGCCGCCGCCCCGCCGCCGTGCTCCTCGCCAGCGGAGCACGTCCCATCTCCGCCGCGGGGGCCGCTTGCGGCAATCATCTGCGGCATGCGTGGCACCCTCGGCAGCGTCCGTACCGCCGCCGCCGCCAGCGCGCTCGCCAGCAGCACCATCGCCGCCGGCCATCGCGCTGCTGCCCGTCTGCGCGCCAGTCGCAGCCCCAAGCGGGGGCTCGACCAGAGACAGGGAGGCAAAGGATGACAAAGCTGCCTCAGCCGCGTCGCAGCTGTTCAGGGCCGGCAGCCAGCGGCACAGCTGACGTTGCACGGTCTTGCCGAGGCCGAGCCCCTCGAGGCCGTCCTCGGCGACCGATGGCCGAGGTGTCCAACTTGCGGAGGTGCGCGCACCGGGACGTATTGCCACTACTCGGCTACTGCGACGCGCCACGTGCGGCTTGCATCGTGGCGGCGCTCATGCGAGGCCCGGCTCGCTAGACGACCACCTGTCAGGGGAGGGCTCGGCTTCAAAGGCACTCCGGGGCTGTCGTGGTGGAAGCGACTCTCGGCGGTCTGCGACGCGGCGAGGGCGCTGGTGCACCTCCACTCGAACAGCATTCTCCACCGCGATGTCAAGACGGCCAACATCCTGCTCGACGGCGCGCTGCTGCCGCTGCAGTCGGCGGGGGGCGAGAGGCGCGTCTACCCCGAGATCACCCGAGATTGCCCTAGGTTGATCTAGATCGCTCGAGAGCTCCACTCCTTAGGCGCGTCTACCGCGGATGATGGAGCGGCGGCCGCGGCGGCGCCGGTTGCGACCGACAGACCGACGGCGTCCGGCGCCGATTTCTCGGCCAGCGGTGCCACATCCAGCGGTGCCTCGTCCAGCGCTTCGTCGTCGTCTGGGAACGGCTCTTCTGCGCCCGGCTCTCTCACGCGCGCGGTCGGCGGGCTGCACAAGGAATACGTGGCGGGCGGCGGCGATGCGTCTTTGCACCTTGGCGCGGCTGCAGGACCGGATCAGCAACGCGTACCTGTCCATGACGGGGCGTCTCGAGCGGCGGCACGAGCAGCAGGGAGGCGCGCCACTGCCCAAGCCCGCAAGGGCAGCGGCGAGGAGGAGAAGATCAACGCGCTTGCGCCGCGCAGCGCCGGGCAGTCGCAGCTCTGCGACTCCGCGCACACCCTGCGGCGCTGGTACAATCAACAATGCGTGCAGGCACGAGCGAGGCCAGTGGAGCGTGGGTGCGCGTCCGAGTGACAAGGAGGTGGCGCGGGTGATTGAGAGGATCAGGGGACTGCTGGACGCCTGGAGCGGCGGGTGTAGTCCGGTTTCCGGTAGCGAGGGTAGCGTTGATGTACGTGTTATTTTGAGAATAACAAAAACCGCCGGGACGCGGGAGCCGGGACGCCGGCGGCCCAGTAGAGGCTGGCAGTAGGAGGCTGGCAGTAAGCCGGGGGGGCTGGTACGACGTGCGCTCTCGCCGCGCGGGCGTCCCTACTCTGCTCTCTGTCCAGCTCACACGTCACAACGCGAGGTCCCGAGGACGCACTGCCAGGCGGCATTCTCGGCGAGGTCCCTCGCGTCGCCTCGGCTGTTGAGCCGGCTCTCGGTCACGGCCGAACGCCACGGGTTGGGCTCCGGCCGCCACGCCCACCGCATGCCCCCGATCGCCGCGAGCGCCTCCTCGTCGTCCTCCGCCTCGAGGATAGTGTACGAGGTCACCACCAGAGCGCAGCCGGACCTCAGGACGCTGCCGACCGTCGGCGCCCACGTGTCGTACCCCCACACGCCCGCCTGGAAGGCCACGGCGACGTGCGGAGGGGCACCCAGCTCGTCCGCGGTGAGCTCGTGGTACAACTTGCAGCTGAATCGCACGTTCAGCCGCACGGCACCCTCCCAGCCCTCACCTCCACCCTCCCCGCCGCCGCGATCGCCGGCGCCCTCCCCGCCGCAGCCACCCTCGCCGCCACCCTCGCCGCCACCCTCGCAACCACCCTCGCCGCCGCCGAGAGGCCTCGCCGCTGCTGCTCTCGCGGCCGCCTCCGCCGCCGCGGTGAGGCGTGCGCCCCTCGCCGCGGCGCAGTTTGGGCCGCAGAGCGTGAGTCGCAGCTCTGTCCAGGGGGAGCCGGCAAGCAGCAGACACGCGGGCGAGAAGACGCCGCAGGCAGCCTCCAGAGACGCCCCTTCGCGAGCGTCCGCCCCGAGGATCAAGCAGCGGAGCACGCCGCCCGCCTCAGCGGCGGCCGCCGAGTCGTGCAGTAGATCGAGGCGCTCGATCGCCGCGAGGAGAGTCCGAGGGCGGGTGAGGTCGGCGGAGTGACGGTGGTCCGCGGAGCGCCTTGCGAGCCCCTCGCCCTGCACTTGCGCCTGCGCGGGCGTTGCCTCTGCTGCTGCCTCGGGCGCATGCCCCGCCTCCGCCGCATGCAACGCCTCCGCCCGTCTCTCGCTGAGCCAGGCGGCGATGGAGGGAAGGTACTCCGGCAGCACGCGGTGCCCTCCGAGGTCGGAGGCGTGCAGCGTGCAGGCTGGCGCAAGGCTGCTGGTGTAGTGCTCGGACAGGGCGAAGGGCTTGACCGCGTCATCGCGGGCCCAGAAGAGACAGATCGGTATCTCCCGCACCTGCTGCAGCAGCGACACGTCCGAGAGCGACGGCGCAACCAGCACGAGGGCAACGACCATCGCCCGGTGCGCCGCCGCAAATGCGACAGCCTCGCCGCCGCCCCAGCTCTTCCCCATGACGACGGCGCACGACGCGCCGCAGTTGTGCTCGGACCGGATGATGTCACGCACGACCTGCGTCGCGTCTTTGCTGGCCACCGCGCCTGGCTTGGTGAGCTCGTTCGAGTGCAGGTTCGGGACAACGACGCGCCAACCGGCGCCCGCGAGGAGTCGCGCCGCCGGAACCCACTCGGCGATCACGTCGGGATTTGCGCTCTTGCCCTGCAGCGCGACGACGAGTGGCGCGCCTCGAGGGCCGAACTCGAGCGCATCCACGCCACCGAGGTGGGTGGCGAGTTCCAGCGGGACCTCGCAGGCCGTCGCGGGCATTAGACCTGTAGGCGCAGAAACCTCGCACACTTGTCGTGCGGGGTTGATGAAGATAGGCCGCCAGTGCGTGAATGGCTCCTTCTGCCGACGCTGCAAAGGTCGGTCAGATGAATTGCCGCTCACTACAAAGGGTCGTCAGCGGGCATCGGCGTCAGCAAAAAGAATTTAAACTCCCTAACAGCAAAAAGAATTCTTAAGATACAAGCCTCTCTCACAGCACACTGGCACGACACGGGCGCAGACTGGCGCGGACTGGCACACACACAGGCTCACCACCGGAGCCGCCTAAGCGACTCCGCAGCAAAAAGAAAGAGACAAGGGTGGTCGCGACACCACACGGCTGTCCTCGTCCCATCCCTCGTTTGGGTTATATGTTTTCTTTCTTACGGCAGAGAAGAATTTAACAGGGTTGGCTCCAGGCAGTGCGATCGCAGAGCGTTGCTTGCGTTCTCGAGACGACAGAGAAGTCCGTGAGACCCGAGGGGTTTGTGTATCCTCTCCACTAGCAGAGAGACTGGATGCGCGGTGGACGACACCATGCGTGGGGGCCCTCGGTCTCTCCCGGGGGCGGGCGCGGGGTGTTACTGCCAGTCTGCACAGAGAGGCGCGCCGCCACACAGGCACGCTCAGCAGTTGCTGCGCGGTCCGGCGCGGGCTATGACAAGTTCTTCAACGCTGTCTGTGCGCTCGTTGCTGCGTTCACGCACCCGTAGCGACCTATCGGAGGGAGAGCGACGTTCCAGCCCCATTGTGAGTCAAGCCTCTTCTGACTGCGTGTCACCCCGCGAGGCGTCAACATGTGCATGCACAAGCGACAAGCACAAGTGCGCTCGGTGTCTTGTGCATCTCTTTTCTCGGTCGCGGCCTCGCGCCTGAGCCCCGATCGCGAGCCACGGCACCGCGAGGAAGAAGACGGCGAACGGGCCGCCTGCTGAGGCGGGTGGGGAAGGTTGCGAGATGGATGTAAGGCGAGGTTTGCAGCTCGGCGCAGAGGAGGGGGTGCGGGCGCGGGGCCGCCTGCACAGGCACATGAGAGCACCTCTGTGGCTTAGCTTCTCACTCTGTGCTACCCGCGGCGCGCATCGCTGCTTCTCATCTCGGTTATGGCTGGCCCGATGCAGCCGGCGCCCCCTTCGCGGTCTTGACTGCCTTCTTCACAACCCTCTTCGGCGGCGCCTTCTTTGCCACCACCTTTTTGGCCGCCGGCTTAACGGTGGATGTGAGGCTGATAACTGCACTCCAAGTGATCCAAGTGCTCCGGCAGGCATGGAGGCAACCGATGCGAGTCGACTGGTGTGTGTCGTCGTGATTTGGTATCAAGAATAATCACTTACGCACGCGTCCAAGCGCCGTAGTATGGTGTGTTAGGTGCAGTAGGACGTATGGTGGACGCGCGCGAGACAAAGGGCTGCACGCTTTATTGAGCGATCACTCACACAAACCAACAATCTCTACTATCACACACACACACACACACACACACACACACACACACACACACACACACACACACACACACACACACACACACACACACACACACACACACAGTGAGTGAGTGAGTGAGTATTCTTGATACGAAACCACGACGACACACACCAGTCGACTCGCATCGGTTGCCTCCATGAACGGCGGAGCTATTCTCGCGTCCACACCACACCTGGCTCCAACGTGGACACGCCCATAGCTGGGGACACTACTAGGTCACGCATGGCATCAGAAGTTTTATCTCTGGGCCCCGAAAGGCATCTCTAGCAGCGTCGTTACGCATGCGCCCTCCCTGGGCGCATACACACACACACACACACACACACACACACACACACACACACACACAGTTGTTTGGTATTGCTAAAAATCTCTCTCTCTCACACACACACACACACACACACACACACACACACACACACACACACACACACACACACACACACACACACACACACACACACACACACACACACACACACACACGCACGCACACACACACCACAAAAAGAATTTAGACCGCCTCTCTCACATAGCAGGCTATATACAGGCTCGACACAGGCGCGGACTGGCACGTGCTGGTACTAACACACAGGCACACCACCGCCTAAGCGACTCCATTGATTGAGAACGGTAAGTAATATGCACTAACTAAGCTTGTTTGAGTTGTTGCTTGTTTGTACAAAGCTGCGACCTGCGTGCTCCGTGCACGAACGTTGCCTCCCCGCACGCTAGCTCGTTCACCGTTTGCCACGCCACAGCGGTGTGGATAACGACGGACAGCCGCTGCCAGCCGTGCCAGTTCTGGACCACGCAAAAAAAGAAATGAAAACCCCGTCGCCTTCGGCTGTGCATGATCTCTGCTGCAAAAGTGCCGCGTGTCGCAAATTGCAAGGCAACACATGTCCACGCCGCCGATCTCGACGCCACCGCCGCCGGCCACGGGCGCTCGCCGCGCCGCCTCGCCACTGCTTCTACTCACCCGTCGCCGCCAGTCTCGCTGCTCCGTCGCCACGGACCCGTCAGCGTCGCCGCCGACCGCTGCAACGTCGCTGCTCCTCGCACTTCCCTTTGAGCTCCTCATTCGTATCATCTCGCTCCTCCCATGCGCGGTCGACGTCGCTTGGACTGCTGCCGTCTCGCGCGTCTTTCGTGATTCGCTCGCGGACGAGGGCATGCGCTTGCGCGAGCAGGAGGGCGGCTACGAGGTGCCTAACGCTCCCGAGGGCGAGTGCCCTAAAAAATGGCGGCTCTTCGTCGCGCTGATGCACGACGCGAACCGTCACCAGCGCATCGCTGCGGGCAGTGCCCACAGCATCTTTGTCGACGAACATGCGCGGCTCTCGTCATGTGGCAAGGTGCTGCCTGCTGCCTCTCTCCGCCGCCCCTCCTCTCACTGCCACTGCCCCCACCTCCGTCCTCACTGCCGCCGCCCCGGTCGGCTCGCGCTCGGCCACGCGATCGGCACAGCCGCCCCTCCGTGGCCCCGCTCCCTCCGTCATGAGCCCACGCCCCGCTCCCTCCTCCGCGGCCAGGCGGCATACCTCCCCGCCCTCCTCGGGCACGGCGAGGGAGTGCGGCAAATGATGACGCCGACCCGACTCGCCTCGCCGCTCGACGGCGAGCGCGTGGTGAGCGTCTCGGCGGGTCCCCGCTGCAGCTACGCCCTGACCGCCCGCGGAGGCCTCTGGAGCTGGGGCCGCGGCGCCTGCTCCGGCCACGGCGACGAGGCGCACCAGCCGCAGCCGCGGGAGATCGACGCCTTTGCCGGCCTCCGCGTGAGGGCGGTGTCGGCGGGAGGGAGCCACGGCGTCGCAATCACCGCCGGCGGAGGCGTCTGGAGCTGGGGCGTGGGGACGGACGGGCGCCTCGGCCACGGGGACTACCAAAACCAGAGGCGCGCTCTTCTCCAGCCTTGCGCACCCCTTCAACACCGTGCAGCCCTGGGAGAGGGCGGGGCGGGCGGGCGGGCGGGCGGGTGGGGGGGGGGGGGGGGCCCCCCTCGGGGTGAGGGGGGAACCGTTTTCCCCGCGACCCCTCTCAGGCTCCCTCAGAGGATCGCGGCGCTCGACTCGCAGCGCGTCGTCGCCGTCTCGGCGCCGGGCGGCCGCCATCAGCCTCTTCCCCCGCAGGAGCGTTCCCTGAGCCAGGCGGTGGCGGTAGGCGGGCGGCGCGCACTGCCTCGCCCTCACGTCCGACGGCGCCGTCTTCAGCTGGGGGTACGGCGCACAGGGGCAGCTCGGGCTCGGCGACTATGAGAACCACGCGAGGCGCCTCTGGCATAGATGCAGACAGCCAGGCCCCGGTGCCGGTGCCCCCCCCTTGCGAGGCCGCCACCGCTAGGGCACGCCGTGCTACTGGCTGCACGTGGAGGTCGCCTGAAGCTCCCCTCGCCTAGAAGTGAGCAAGGACTTCCTCGGACCCCTCCCCGCGCCTCGCCTCACCTCGCCCTGCCTCGCCGCAGGCCCGAGAGGGTCGAGGCGCTGCGCGGCATGCGCGTGGTCGCCGTGTCTGCGGGCGGGATGCACAGCCTCGCCATCACCGCCGACGGAGCCGTCTGGTCCTGGGGCCACGCGGCACAGGCGAAACCTCGGCTCCTCTGGCTCCTCTCGGCTCCTCTCGGCTCCTCTCGGCTCCTCTCGGCTCCTCTCGGCTCCTCTCGGCTCCTCTCGGCTCCTCTCGGCTAAATCTCGGCTAAATCTCGGCTCACCCGCCGTCCACGCGGCGCAGGTGGGGCACGGATGCCCGCAGTGCGGCTGGGCGGTGGGAGGCGGGTGCGGCCAGCTGCACCAGCTGCTGCCAAAGAGGGTCGAGGCGTCCGGCTTGGCGTGGCGACCTTGTCCCCCCGACCCCCACGAGTGAGGGGGCGCCTTGCTGCTCTCTTCTCTAGGCGTTGGCGGGGCGGCGGGTCGTCGCGGTGTCGGTCGGCTGGAAGCACAACCTCGCCATCACCGCCGACGGCGCCGCCTCACTTCGGACAGACAGACACGCACGCGCACGCGCACGCGCACGCACGCACGCACGCACGCACGCGCGCGCGCACGCACGCACGCACGCACGCATGCACGCACACACACAACACACACACACACACACAACACACACACAGCCCGAGAGGTCTCAGAAGCAGGTAGAGGCTGGTGGGAAGGGAGGCCGTCAGCCCGGCGGATTCAAAACGCGACAGCGACTCGCGCCCCGTGCCCTGAGCGCTCCCCCGACCCGTCCCTGCAGGCGACGTCTGGTCGTGGGGCGACGGCAAGACGAGCCAGCTCGGCCACGGCACCGAGGAGAACCAGGGACGACCGAAGAGGGTCGAGGCGCTCTCGGGGCGGCGCGTGGTCGCCGTGGCGGCGGGGAACAGCCACAGCCTCGCCGCCACCGCCGAGGGCGCCGTCTTCAGCTGGGGGTACGGCCGCGGGCTGTGCCTCGGCCACGGAGGGGACGAGTCCAACCAGTCGCTGCCTAAGAAGATCGAGGTGTGGGCCGCCGAGGTCGCGGAGGCGCGGGCGGGAGCCGTGTGCCCGTACCCCGTGTGCTGAAGAGGCGAGGGCCTGCCGCGGTGCCGCGAGGGCCGCGCGCTGCGGGCGAGTACGACCTCCCTCCACTGACACTGGCTGGGCCGCAGGCTGGGGGCATGTCGCATGTGCCATGTGTGCGGTCCCGCTCGCCGCTTCTCTCAGTCTCTGGTCACAGTGGTCTCTCCAACCACGAACCAGTCACCACTCAGCGCACCAAGCTCCGTCCCACGCCGCACGCGCGGCGGGACGCATCACAACTAGCAAAGTGCAAACGACTAGAGCCGTATATCCATAAAGTACGACTTTTACTTTTACGGATTAACAGAAATGCACTACGGTCTAAGGTCTATACGGCTCGTGTCGCACCACGGCTCTATTAGCAGGAAAGAGCTCTCTCACGTCTCAGACAGAAGCTATGCCAATGGAATCCTGCCGGGATCTCCGCCCATGCGCAGGTAGAAGCCGATGGCTCGCTCCCGCACCGATGACGACCGCTCTGCCTACATCCGAAGAAAGGCACAGTCCGCAGCTGGCTAGCCCCGCCAGTGGCCGCGCTGCTCGCGCTCCTTGAGCTCCCTCGCAGCGCCACTCAGCACGATGCCGTCGGTAAATCGCACGAGGCGAGTGCGGCCGTCGGAGACGAACCAGTCCCCGCTGAGGCTTTGCTTGACGCTGAAGACGTAGTTGGACAATGCGTCGTTGATGCAGCGGCGCGTCACGTCGTTCGAGTACCCTCCGCTGCTGAGCACGATGTCATCGGTGCCGATCCTGACGACGTCCGTTTCGTAGAACCGAACCACCGTTTCGCCGGTGGCAGCGTCGCGCTTCCGCTGGACGTGCTTCCGCCAGGCTTGCTTCGCTGCGGCGGGACGGCCGCCGGTCTTGCCTCCCAGCCGCGAGGAGATGGTGTCGCCGCGCGAGGCTTTCGCAATCGGCGTCCTCGTCTGGTGCCGCCGCTTCGTGCCGCCGCCGCTCGCTCGTCTGCTCGCGGCGACGATGTCGTCGAGGCTTTGTGAGAGCTTCGCCTCCATCGCGCCGGCGGGTGCTGCTTCGAGCAACGATTGAGCATACACGCAGTAAAAGAAATCTTCCTCGGCTCCAGAAATGGTTGTGTCCCCGCTCCTCGCTCGCCCGGGCGGAGGGCATGGCCGCGGAGGAGGCGAGTACACGCTGCCAGGCCTTCCGCAGACAGCCTCTTGGGCAGACTGAGGGTCGGCTTTGCGTGGCGTGGCCCGTACGCTGCGCTGCGCAAAGCTGCGTATGCGGAGGGAGCATCCTGTGCTTCCACCGGGAAGTGCGCACCTCCTGCAGCTGGTGGAAGGCCGTGCCGCCGCTCGCCTGCTCCGTGGACAGAGCAGGGAGGCGGCGCCGCAGCGCCGCAGCGTCCGCTGCACGCCGGTGCAGCACTCTGCTGCCTGGTGGGCAGCATGCTGGTGCTGTGCGCGGTGTTTGCGAGGCGGCTTTGGCGTTGTACTGCCAGCCGAGGCGAGTGGCGCGAGGCACGCGCGGCGCCGCGCGTGGCCCGGATGGCGCCTGAGAGCGCGCTCGATGAGCCAGCCGGCGCGGCGCGAGCGCCGTGCAAGCTGGCACATCGTCTGCATGCTGCCGTCGATTCTCTGGTCGACGGCGGTCAATCTCACGATTGTCGATCAAAACCGGCGGGCTTTGTGACGCCGTTTACGCAATCGTTTTTTGGCCTCGCTTTCTCTTTTGCTGGGTTTTATTTTGTTTTTTCGTTTGCGAAGCGACAGAGGGCCCGCCCGCCCGACCCGCCCCGCCCCCTCCCTTCGCCCGCGCATTGGCCACCGCCCTTCCTCGGCTAGCGCATAGGTACTCTCGAGGGTGGAGGGGAAGACGTTGGGCGTGCGCCACTGCGCGCGCCTGTCACGGAGGCCCTTCCTCCACGCCCCACCCCCCCCAGCATGTGGTGAAGGTGCTGGGGGGGTCGGGACCCCCCCCCTAGCATGTGGTGAAGGTGCTGGGGGGGGGTCGGACCCCCCCCCTAGCATGTGGTGTGGAGAGAAGGGCGCCCCCCTCCCTGGAAGCGATGTGCGCCTGCTCAGAGGATCAGGAAACGCAGACTGGACGAGCCCTCTTTTTTTGCGCTGAATTTACGGCAGGTCGACTACGCCGGCATGTGGGGACGCGTGTACGTACAGGCAGGATTTTGAGTCAAAACGCGTCTCTCTCCGTCCGGGAGTGTGAGCGGGGTGCCTGTAGAACCGAGGGACGAATTCACGTCGTGACTGAGACGAATCAACGTGACGCCCTTGCAAGGGGTCCACTTGCACGATGCTACAAGCTCGGTCTGGGACGATGCTCAGGCTCGCGCTCGGTTTCGCTGCTCTGCTGCACGTGGATGCATTCGTCGTCTGCCGCGAGAGAGAGGTTGCTTTCTACCACGTCCCAAAGTGTGCTGGCCTGAGCATCACAGACGCGCTGCTGGCGACGGGCGGCTGCGTCCGATTATGGTACATGCTCTCCATGTCGTCACAAATCGTGCGAGACCGAATGGACAGGTGCCATACGACACCGAGCGAAGTTGAAAGGTTCGCCACACGCGACCGCGATGCCGACTTCCGCGCCATCGACGTCGAGGGCGTGCAGCGAAGGCTCCTTCGTATATTCTCAGGCAATCTAGGGCACGTTCGGACGATCCTCATGCACTCTCGCAGGTACCGCTCCTTCTCGAGCGTGAGGCACCCATACACTCGCGTCCTCGCCTCCTTCGACCAGCGCACGACGACTGAGCTGCTGGGCAAGCCTGGCGTCGAGGATCAGCTTCCCGGCTACGACCGCTTCTGGCCGTGCGAGCCACCGGCCTGCCGGCACACGCCCCACCCGACGAGGACTGCCCGAGATCAGTCGAGATTGCCTTAGGTTCCCCGAGACTGTCCACTTAGGCACGCGCCCCACCCGACGACATTCGGCGCCTACCTGGAGTGGCTGGACGCCAACCTCGCCAACGGAACGCTCGCCTGGTGGCACGACCCGACCATCACGCACTTCAGGCCGGCAACCATGTTCACGCACTGGCCCGACGGCTCACGCGCGGTGACGCACGTCGCAAAGTTCGAGCGGCTCGAGGAGGACCTCCGCCGCATCTTCCCGCGCCTCGGGCTCGAGGTTGGCGTTCTGCCGCGTGAGAATGTGAAGAGCTCGCCGCGCGAGTCGCGCGGCCGCCTCTGCGGGCCGAAGCACTGCGACCCCTGCGCGCTGCTGACGCAGACGCGCCACACGCCGGCGACGATTCGCATCGTCAACCGGGTCTACAAGAGGGACTTTGAGCTCCTCGGCTATGCGATGCTCGACGGCGAGCCGCAGGAGGTCCTTTCGCACTGCCTGCGCCGCGGCCTCAACCACAGCCTGTCCCAAGCAGTGCTAGCTCCTCACGAGGACACGGCGAGTGCCGCGTGAGACCGCACGCTCCGCCGCGCGGTGCGTCTGCGGGATCCTTCAAGAGTATAGATAGTCGTAACGGGATACGTTTTATTGCGCAGGGAGTGTGATGTGTGTGCGCGATTAACGCTGTCTTTATATTATGATCCGATTGTTTCGGCGCCGAGCAGCGCCTCGAGATAGAAATGCGCCGGGCTTCAGGTATGGGTGGACGCAAGACAGATGATGACGACACGCACGAGCGACACACAGACACAAACAAGCTCACAAGACACCGCACAGCCAGCTGGCTGCCACACACCCTGAGTTGGCGTACACATAACTCAGGGCCACATTCTTCCTGTCGCCCCCCCCCAGCACTCCAAGGTGCCAAGAGAAACAAACAAGGGCACAACATCACAACAGACGACAGGAGTAACATGCGAGGCTAGAGCAGCTTGCTCCACCTCTAGCAATCTCGCCGTCCGGCGAGGCCCGGACGAGACCGTGTGGGGGGTCTAGTGAGGTGTCTATGGACGCCCTCCTCAGAGGCTAGCTGCCTACTGCTAGCCCTATCTCGCACTCACGGACAGTGACAATTCAATGGGTGAGTGTTTGCAAGCAGAGGCGCGTGGGCTAAATCTAGGCCGCACGTCGTGGCACTATGACGAAGTTAGACGTGCGGCCGCAGCGCGCCCGCCCCAGGCTCGACGGTGCGCGCGTGTTAGCGAGAAAGTTGCGGGGAGAGCCATGCCCGACTTTTTGAAGGTGAGGCCTCTGCGACGAGTGCCAGCCGCGCTGCGGAGCCACACCCTTCGAGCCGCGTCCCGTCGGCACTGCCCCTGAGTGTCCCGCCTTGGCGGCACACACTCTCGACGAGGACAGTCCGGCCTACGGGAACGTGTCGCGCGCCGGCGACGGTTGCGGCGTGGTGGTTTCGAGTACGACGCGAAGATGGCACGACCACCGCCCTGCATTGCAGACCGGGCAAGGAGGGGCCTGCTCCCGTCCCGCGAGGAATAGGAGGTCTCCCCCCCTCCCCCGGCCTGAGCAGCGACGTGTGGAAGGCAGCCCCTTGAGTCGAGGGCGGCGCGACCATTGCGCTGACTCAAGGACCAGCTAGCTGGCCCGTTCAGTACAGATGGTCACGCCGCCCCGCTCCGCCCCGCCCGCCGCCGCGCCGCGCCGCCGCCCGATGATTATATGATTATTAATTAATAATTAATTAATTAATAAGTAATCACCCCACCCGCCGCCGCGAAGCGAGGTTGGCAGGCGCCCCTCGCGAGACTCGCAAGACATGCCACACGCCCCTCGCAAGCGAGGTTGGTAGGCGCCCCTCGCGAGACTCGCGAGACATGCCACACGCCCCTCGCACCTATGACTCGACCAGTGTGAAGGTGAAGAGATCCCACCGAGCGTGCGGGCAGCTGGCGGGCGGGAGGGGCAGCAGGAGCAGCATCATTGTCATCATCAGCAGCAGAGGAGCAGCGCCGCCGCTTCGCCGCTGGCCGTCCGCGCGCCGCCGCCACCGTCCGCGCGCCGCCGCCAGCCCGTGTGCTGCTGCAGCCGCCTCCGCCGCCGCCGCCCGCCGCCGCAGTGCCCTCGCGCCCGCGGACAAAACCAGTCATATATCCACGAGCCGGTTTTGCAAAGCGTACAAGACCTGCATGACTCCGTGGCACGATCGGCCGGCGTTCGAGCCGGCGCTCTTATGCTGCCGGTTCGAATCCCGGTGGTCGTGTCCTCGCGGAGCGACGCGGATCGCGCGCGTGTGCGCCTGCGACATCCGACAAGGCGCGTGTGCGCCTGCGACAAGACGAGACGAGAAGCAGAAGCGAACGTCGATGTTTTTGCGCCGCGACCTCCCGTTTGTTTTGGCGCCGATGCAGCGCCGTCTCTCGCCGCGCGAGCGAGATGGCGCCGCCGCGGCGTCGGCGCCGCGATCAACCGCGCGCCAGCAGCGAGCGGTGCAGAGCGGCTACCGACATGACAGTTGGCGACGGCGTCTTTAGACGGGTTCAAGAGTTTGGCTATGCGGGCGCGCGCACACACACACACCACACACGCTACCCAACGCGGCCAAAGGATATCCACCTCGAGAACCTCGAGAACATCGGCAATCGTGTTCACACTCAGCAACCCATCCCACGCTCCAACCAGCGTCTCCACCGACCTTGTCTCTGCACTATGCGTTATGTCGTCGTGGGTCACGGACGAGGGTGAAAGCCTCCTGCGCCGCATGGACGTACAGGACGCCGCGATGGCGGCGAAGGCGCAAGCGCAGGACGCGGCGATGGCGGCGATGGCGGCGAAGGCGCGAGCGCAGGACGCGGCGATGGCGGCGCAGCAAGCCGCCGCACGCAGCCACATCAATGCCCTGGCTAGCCGCATCCGCGACCTCGAAAGCGCCCTCTTTCCTGGCGGCGGAATAGGGTACGACGGTACGAGCGCCGCGAATGCTGGGACGGCGGGCGGTTACGCTCTTCCGACAGAGAACGAGATCCTTCCGTACGTTCTGCTTAGCCCTGCCGCGCAGCAGATGGTCGATCACACCGCGCAGCCTCTCGTCTCCAACGAACACCACTCCTTCATGAGCTTCGTTCGCGATCGCCTGCTGCCTGCTGCTAGCTTCAATCGCCGTGCGCGTGCTGCGCGGGAGCCCGGCGACCCGCCAAAGGTCTACACGATGACCTCACAAGACGTCCTCAAGTGGGCGATTTACGCAGCCATCTCGCGCCAGCAGGCCAACGAGGCGCTTCAGGTTGTCAGCGGGTTCCCGTTTGTGCTTCCGGAACCGGACGTGAGGACCAACCGGGTCGGAATGACGCTATTTCCCTCCGTGGGGTACACGCCAGAGCAGCCCGATGATAATGAGGACAGCCTGAACCCACTCAAGGACAGGCTAAAAGCGCTCGAAGCCGGCCAGCAAGCCGAGGAGGCGCCGGAGGCATACACAACTGCCCTCCCCTTCGATGCGGTGTGGCAGGGCGACAGCAGTACGGCCGGGTGCGCGGAGGAGGTGCGGAGAGCGCACGTCGATGCGAGCAACCTCTTTGCGCCTTCGCACCCTTATGTACCCGTCGGCGCGACGATGCCGCCCTACTCGCGCTTCCCCGGGAGCAATGCCCCGCAGCCCGTCCAAGTCCCGTTTCCTGGTAGCAGCCGCTCTGACGTCCTCTTCAGCTGGCTGGGCTGCCGCTGCTCGTGGCCGGTCACGCAGCTCTGCTGGTACACGTGCATCGCGTGCAACATCCACCAGTGGCTTGCGGTCTTCGTTGCGACCTTCACCCAGCTCTGGATCGCCACGTTCCTCGAGTCATTCGTGGTGCAGGCGCTCCGCAGCATCTCAACGTATCACCCGCTTCTTGACCCAAATCTCCCTCCGGTAGATCCGTCCTGACACAAAGATAAAGCTCACCCTCCTGCCCTGAGCTCCGATCGGTGCCCTCGCAGGATTTCATCATGGCCGTCCCCGACGCCTATGACCAAGGGACGTGGAGTCACCTCCTGTCGGACGATACGCCGTGCGCGCCGCCCTGCCCCGGCCACACCCACAGCCTTAATTCTGGGCACACACATACACATCATAACACACGCCCCACTACTACTACTACTACCGCCCCACAGGTCCGTCCTCCGCGTCGCCAAAGTCCTGACCTACGTGTCGCTCGCCTTCTGGGTCCTCGGCTTCATCATGTGGGGCGACGGGCTGGGGCAGTACGGCAACAAGGCGACCGGCCGCCCTCCCGCCCGCCTCCCCGCCCTGAGCTCTCCCGCGCGCTTCACCGCCATCCTTCCTCGCCTCCATAGTACGACTTTTGGTTCGCGACGCGGATCCTGCTGCGGTCGACGCCAGAGCTCTCTCGCGGCACGCTCTAGCGCGGAGGCCGAATCACCGGAGGCCGACTCTAGGTCGATGGGGTCGCGGCCCGAGGCCAACTCGTACGGCTACTGCACCACGGTCTGGCTGGCGGCCCTCTGCGAGGTACAGAGCGTGATCATCCCGGCGCAGCTCGCCTTCACCGTGACGGGCATCTACGCTGTCTACTTCGAGTCCAGCCTGCACGAGCTGCCCAACCTGTATCTTATGTACCAAGTCATCCTGAACATGTGATCTCCCCATATCTCCCCACATCTCCCCACATCTCCCTGTGCGCCAGTCGCCCCCGCCCCGCCCTTCACCTGCTTGCTTCTCACCTCTCTCGCTCTGGGTAGCAACGTGCCACCTCTCTTGCTTTCATCACGGCTCCCGCCTCTCGCCGCATGGTTGGAATGCAGGGACCAGTTTGCACTCGCGCTCTGCACGTGGTGCCTCTGCTACACCACCGAGCAGGAGGGGCTGCAGGTGAAGCTCGTCCTTGGCTCGCGCGTGCCCGTCGAGGTGTGCGGGAGCCGCGTTCGGGTGTGTACTCTCGGCTAGCCTCGGCTAATCTCGCGCGCCCGTGCCCGCGTCGGAGGTGCGGAGCCAGAGGTGGGTGTACATGTGGACGCTGCTGATCGTCAACGTCATCATGATCGTTGTCGGCCGCTGGCGCCTCTCGATGCTGCTGCTGTGGCTTCTGCCGCTCACCGTCGTCGTCTACGCCGTGGCAGCAGCGTCCACCGACCGCTCGCAGCGCTGTGAAGAGATGCCGCTGACACCCCCCCCTCCCCCCCCCCGCGCCGTCATGCACAGGCCTATCACGGCATCCCGCCCCTCCTGCTCAGCCCGGCCGTTGCCTGCCCACCGCGCACGGGCCCGGCGATGACGATGGTCGGCCTCGCCGTCACCCTCGCCTACCTCGCCTACACCGCCCTCGTGCGCGGCTGCTTTCTCTTCCCGTGCCTCTGCGCGCCCACCGTGCCCGGCTGGCTCTTTCTTCCGACGGCGGATCCGCCCGACTTTGATTGGGGCGACGTCGGCGCAACAGATCGCTTGCCGTTTGGCGACGGCCACGGGCGAAGCGGAGCCGTTCACATCGCCTGGACTGTGAACAGGTAACTTCGACTGGGACCTCGGGTGGCTGGTGGTGCGGAAGCTGCTCGGGTACGAGCCGCTCTTCCCGGAGGACTGCCAGTGGGAGCCTCCGCCTTGCGATCCGCACCCGTGCCGGCCGCTGCCAGCGACCGCGAGCAGAAGATGGCGCGGGTCTCGCTTCAACTATTTTGTACCTGGTGATTGAGGTGCGCAGCAGAAGACGAATCTCTGGAATGAGCGAAGAGCAGATCTTTCTAGCAACGAAATCGAAAAGAAACGCCCGGTCTGACGGCTTTATACGTGGCTTTACGACGCGGGCGCACGTTCTCCCTCTCGCCTCCAATCCTCCAATAAATAAATAACTAAAAACGGACACCTCTCTCTACTGTGAGATGGGTAAAAAGGAACAGGTCCCCGCCCGTGCGATCTTTGTGCAGGGTTCTTTGTGGGTGTGGTCGGCGACTAGCCGGGGTCGTCCTCCCGATGGGGGACTAGCACTACTTTATTTAGCCGTCTTCCACATGGTCCAATCCTCCAAGCACAAATTTGGAAATAAATTACAAGTGGGAATGTGCTCACCTTGCGTCGCTCCACACGCATATCGCATTCCTACTGATGGCGGAGTCCCTCACACGATGGACTCCCGTTTCTCTTCCCCCTTCCCCACCCCCGCCGCGCCGTCCCCGCCCGCCGCGCGGACCTCCGACGCATAGGCGACCGCCGCGGCACCCGCCGCGGCGCGCATGCGGCGCCGCCCCTCCGCACGGATCCTCGCGCGGCGGTCGGCGCTCCAGAGCTTGGCCGAGACGCGGCGGACACGGTGGCTCTCAAACGCCTCGTCGATCTGCTCCATGCCGAGGTTGGCCGTCTCGGGCTGGAAGAAGAAGACGGTGGCGCAGGCGGCGAAGCAGGCGGCGGCAAAGATGGCGAAGGCGGTCGCGAGGGGGAGGAGCGGGAAGACCTTGCCCACGGCGGTGTTGACGAGCCAGTTGGTGGCGGTCGTCACCGCGGTGGCCTTGGAGCGGTACTTCGTGGGGAAGATCTCGGAGCACACCGTCCACGGCAGCGGCCCCCACCCGAACGCAAACGAGGCGACAAAGAGAGACGCGACCGAGACAACAGCGTAGCCGAGCTGCTTCGAGGGCGGCGAGAGGGCCAGCGCGACCATCGCCAGGTGGCAGACGCACATCAGAAGACCCGACGCCAGCAGGAGTGGCACTCTGCCCAGCCGGTCGACCCCGACCAGCGCGACGACTGTCGCGGCGGCGTTGGCGACGTTGATGCCAAGTGTGCCCCACAGGGCGGCCTGGCGCGGGAGGGGGGCGGTATGGGGTTTGCGGCGTGGAGCCGGCGGCACGGGCTGGCGGCGGGGGGAGAGCGGCGGCGTTGGGACTAGCGGCGTGGGTGTTGGCACACGTGGCGGCGAAGCTGCCAGATATGGGGAGGGAGCCGGGGCGGCGCCTCGGCGCTAAAGTAGGCGAGCAGGATCTTGGGGGCGAAAAACATGATCGCGTTGATACCCGCGAGCGGCTGCCAGCACTGCAGCGCGACGCCGAGCAGCATGCGGTGCCGCATCGCCAGCGGCCGCCGGAGGAGGCCGCGCCAGCTGCTCGCGCCGCCCGCCGCCTCCTCGGCCGCCTTGGCCTCGATCGACGTCGCCTCTTCCTCCGCGGCGAGCGTGGAGGAGCGGAGGCGCGAGAGGGTGCGGCGGAGGGCGGCCTCGCGGCCGCGTTGGCCGAGCCAGCGGGGCGACTCTGGCATCCACACCATCAGCAGCGCGAGCAGCAAGGCGAAGACCACGTTGCCACCTGTGCGAGGCGCGAGGGTGGCGGTGAGAAGACGGCCACGGCAGAGAGGCAGGCAGAGAGCTGCGGCGGCTCGCCGTACGAGACGCGCCACCCCTGATCCCAGTGCGCGAGAGGCACGTTGGCGAGGCTCGCGACTACGATGCCGATGACGATGGCAAACTGCCAGCACATCGAGAGCGAGCCGCGCCAGCTGCCGGGCGCGCACTCGGCGATGTAGACTGGCACCGTCGTCGAGAGCATGCCAACGCCAAACCCTCCGACCAGCCGGCCGACATAGAGCTGGGCCAGCGACGCTGACGGCGAGCCCGACGCGAAGGCCTGCAGGCTCGCACCGATCGAGAAGATGAGGGCGCTCGTGATGATGCAAGGACGTCGCCCGACACGGTCGGAGAGGATGCCCGACGGCGCCGCGCCGGCGGCGGCCCCGAGAGTCAAAAGCGCCGAGATCCATCCGATCTCATCGGCTCTCACGGCCTCGGACTTGTTTGCCCAGCCGAACTGCGTCTGAAAACCCTGCATCGCAAAGGAACCACCGCCGCCGCCGATGTCGTACCCAAACACAAAGCCGCCAATCGCGGCAACGGCACTGACGAGGAGGACGAGAGGCGTGAGTCCGCCGTCTGCCTCCACCCTTGTGCCGACGGAGATGTCGAGGGCCTTCGTGGCGTGATCGGGGCGCATCGTGAACAAACAGCCAAGGTGGTCGGTGGCTGATCATTCCTTGTTAGGGTTAGTTAGGGTTCGATCCAGGTTAGGGTTGTGGGTGTGTGTGTGTTGGTTGGGTTTGTGTGTGTGGTGTGCTATTTCTGTCCACGGTAGTCGTGAGCAGCATCGGATCGCAGTGATTGCTCGCGGTGGAGTGCAGCAATTGTCGAGGCCGAGTGACTTCCACCAGATCCAACAACAAACGCATAGCTGAAGCCGTGCATCAGCGGGTCGAGCCACGACTTGCGAATGATTTCACGCCTGTGCTGCGCTGCTGGTGTGCTCAAGAATCAAGATGCCGGCAAAGAGGAGGTTCGCTGGTATCCCTCGGCGCGACATCGGATGGGCCAT
Organism: Emiliania huxleyi CCMP1516; assembly: GCF_000372725.1. Classification (NCBI taxonomy): domain Eukaryota; phylum Haptophyta; order Isochrysidales; family Noelaerhabdaceae; genus Emiliania; species Emiliania huxleyi. The sequence goes on along the minus strand of NW_005198244.1, from coordinate 354,902 downwards.
GTGCCATGATCTCCGTACATGATGTAGCTCGTGACCGTCTTGCGCGACGCTCTCCACTGCTCGGGGAGGCCCATAGGCCAGCCAGTCGACGGCTGCCAATTATGCTCTCAGTCCGAAGCGGCTCTGCACGACTTTTGTGCGGAGCCAGCATATCTGATACTTCCGCAGTACTCTCCTCTCCTCTCCTCTCCTCTTCTCATCCTCTCCCCTCTCCTCCTCTCCTCTCTCCCCCCCTCTCCCCCAGCAGCTTCCTCGAGGCCGAACAGGTAGATCCTCCCTGATCGCTAAGCTACCACAGGGGAAGTAGACGTCGTCCGCCGCCGCCTCCGCCGCCCGCGTGCCTCCGCCCCGCTCAGCAAAAAATCAGCATTATATCAGGAGGTGCCAAAGCCGCAGCATCTCCATGAGGTGAGCGTCGTGCGTTTTGCCGCCGCGTGCCGCCGCTGCGCCGACTGGCTCCCGGTTCGAATCGCCCTTCGCGGAGCGAACGCGGCGAACGAGCGCACGTCGCGCGCGTGTGCGCCTGCGACAAGACGAGAGGAGAAGTAGACGGTTGTTGTTTTTGCTGCCGATTTTTTTTAGGCTAGCCTTCGATGTTATGAAACGAACGCGACAACGCTGGCTCACAGTCGCACGCATGGATTCAAAGCAGCATTTCAGCGTCTGGCTGCTCGTGCCGGAGCCGCAACGCGCGACGGTGGTCGCGGCGATGAAGGCGGCGGCCGACACGCACGGCCTCGCGACCTCGGAGCCGCACATCACGCTGCTCGGCGACGCCGGCGCTGGGACGGAGGCGGAGATGACCGCGAAGCTCGCGGCGCTGGCCGGCATCGGCGCGGTGCCGTGCATTTTCGCAAAATCGGGCGCCGTGACCGCCGGCATCGGCGCCGACGGCACCGTGCCGTGGAACCAGAGCGCCGTCGCCGTGCCGGCGCCGACGCCCGAGCTCAGCCGCGCGCATCGCACCGCGCGCCAAGCCTTCCGCGGCGAGTCGGTGGAGGCCGTCACGTTGGAAGGGTGGGCGCCGCCGATCCGCCAGCCGCACCTCTCGCTCGCGTACGGCAACCCGCCCGAACTGGTCGCGACGCTCGACACGCCGCCCGACTACGTCGCCGACACCGCCGCCGTCTTTTCGTGCACGCCGCCGACGTTGGCTGGAGTGCCGAATTGGAGAGAGGTGGCGCGAACTTCGCTCGTTGCAAAGGGCACGAGTCTCTAAAGATTCTAGACACCTAGTTGTGCGAGGGAGTTTTGTTGCAAAATTCTAAAACTCGCCACTACGGGCGTGCGCGTCCCCCCCGGCCCCCAGACGCTAGACCATCTGCATCATCTGTCTCTCTCAGTTTTATCTGTGGATGGGACAGGCCGCCACCACCATGGACTTTAAGGATACACGGTACGGATCTAGGAGTGGCGCTATACTAGCGCTGGCAACGGGGCGACTGCCCAACGGACTACGGAGAACTCCGGTGGCGCATCAGCTGCCGACCGAGTTGATGCCCGCGGGAGGCTTGTAGGTGAAGGTCGGCGCGGCCTCTGGCGCTGGCGCTGGCGGCAGAGCAGCTTTAGCAGCCGCCAGCGCAGACGGTGCTGGCGCAGCGCCGAAGCTGAAGGGTGCCGCAACCGGCGAGGCCGCTGCTGGCACGCCAAAGGTAAAGCTACTCTTCGCGGCTCCCGGTGCGAAAGAAAAGGGCGCAGGCGCCGGAGCGGCCTCGGGCGATGGCTTGCGCTCGGCCGTCGGAGAAGACGCCGTCTTCGAGCGTTGAGCGAGCTCCTCGAGCGAGAGGCCGAGCGATGCGGGCGCAGCGGCGAGAAGCTGGTGCGCCTCCTCGAGCGCCTGGATGCGCTTTGCCACATCGATGCGTTCGCGCTCGAGCCTCTCATCGGGCGCCATAAGCGTCCGCATCTTGCCGGCACTCTCGGTGGAGATGAGCAGCGCGGGCTTGAGGCGAGCATTGAGAAGCTCCGTCGAGAGGTTGCAGCGCGCGGCCATCTGCACGTAGTCAATCAGCCGCTTCTTGAGCGTCTTCCAGTAAGCAAAAGTCTTGATCTGCAGGTCGACTAGCTCTTGCTCACGGTTGCTCTGCTTCTTGAGCGCCTCGAAGTTCAAGTGCTGCAAAAAAGGCCTCTCTGACCAGACGGCCTTTGCGTCCGGGTGCTTCTCGGCAAGGATGTCGCGGCGGAGCTGCTGAACGATATCCATGTAGTAGTGGTTGCTCGTGTGCAATTCGGCGCCCTCATACTCTAGCAGCCGCGCGCACTCCGCCTGCGCCGAGGCCGTCCGCTTTACTAGCAGCGCCGAGGCGCTCTGGAGCAGCAAGCGGCGGAAACGTGGGTGCGACGTGGCATCGACGAGCTCCGCCACAACACGCTCGATTTTGGCCCGCACGGCCGCGCTGATGGCACTCACGTGCCGCGTGATCGCCCCTGGCAGCTTCTTCCGCAAGTCGCGGAGGATGCCGATGGGGACCTCAGGCGCGATCGCACCTGGTAACCCCGCAGCGCCACGCTGCGCGTCCGCCTCTGCAGACAACAGGCAACCCAAGGGAGGGATGGGAGGACGGTACGCCGCCACCACACAGGGATTTTAGGGGAGAAGTGTGGTGTTAGCCGTCGCCCACCCTCGGGCGTCTACCACTTCCTATCTCTCTCCGCAGTTTATCACCAATTCTTGCCGCCGGGAGTGCAAAGGGTAGGTAGGTACTATTAACAACGAAGGCGCGGGGGGGGGGGGGCGAAGCAGCAGCCACAGACTGCTGCCACCACACTTGAGGAAGGAGCCGTCCAGACCGCCGCGCCCGGAGAACGCGTAGCCACCCCCCGTTTCGATGTCGCCGTCGCACCTCGCGCTCCTTATCACAGCTATATCCCAATTCGCGCTGCACCATTCGCACTTTGGCAGCGCTGCGCCTCCGCGACCAGAGTGGCGGCTGTCGGCTCTCCGGCCAGCGCTACTGCGCGCAAACAGTCGGCGGCCACGTTCGCACACGGCTCTCCTGTGGGCTCCGGCGTGGGTGCCGGAATGGCTCCACAACGGCACCGCGACCCTCGTCAACCGGACGGCGAGGCTAGTCGAAAAGACGCCGCTGCAGGCGGCGGCCGAGCCGACGAGCAACATCGCGATCGACGGCGGCGACCTGTGGAGTCGTGCTCGAGGGACGCGAGAGGAGCTCAAGGAGATCGCGTCGCTCGCCTCCTCCACCGCCGCCTCGGCGCCGATTATCCCGCAGTACTTTCCGCAGCGCGCGTGGCTGTGGAGGCAGTGGTCCGGCACCATCGTGCGGAGGGTGCTGCCGCGCGAGGTCATCTGGAACACCGCCGTCGCCTGCTCCATCGCCCTCTTCCTCACCATGCCGGGCCCCGCCTGGACGCACCCTGCTTGGCGCATGACGCTGGCGTCGTCGCTCTCGCCGCTGGAGAAGGTCTGGCTGCTCGCCTCGTCCCTCGTCTCCTTCGTCCTCTCCTTCTTCCTCTCGCAGGCCTACTCGGTCTGGCGAAACGTCTACTCGTCCGCGCGGCGCGTGCAGGGCCGGCTCAACGACCTCGGCCTCCTCTGCGCCTCTTCACACCTCCGGCTGTGAACGGCGCCCCTTCACACCTCCGCCTGTGAACAGGCCTCCTCTGCGCCGCCTTTGCGACACGAGACGCCGCCACGGGCTCCTACACGTCGGAGGCCGAGGAGACGCTGCGGACGGTGGCGCGGTACGTCCGCCTCTTCAACATTCTCTTCTACGCCTCCGTCACCACGCAATTCGCGCCGCTGCAGTCGCCGCAAGGCCTCGACGCGCTGATCGACCTTGGCGCGCTGACGGCGGATGAGAAGGACGGGCTGCTCGCTTCGGCGCAGATGCACAACGCCGTCCTCGAGTGGCTCTCAAATCTCTTCGACACGTCGGTCGGCGACGGTCGGCTGGGCGTTTCGGTCTCGCGGCTGCAGGGCACTTCGCCGATCGCGCTGCAGATGGCGCTGCAGAACAAGCTCGTCGAGCTGCGCTCCACGTACGCCTCTATCCCGGACCAGCTCTCCGGGCGCATGCCGCTCGCGTACGTGCAGCTGGTTCAGATCCTGACCGACCTGCTCATCTTCTGCACGCCCTTTGCGCTCGTCCACTCCGTCGGCGGCTTCGGCGCCGTGCTGGGCGCGCTTGTTCGTGCCGCTCTTCAAGCTGCCCCCCTGCCGCTCTCTCGCCACGCGCTCTGTTGTGAGCAGGCACGTCTGTCGTGACGCTCTTCCACTCCTCCATTGTCTCCCTTGCCAAGCTGTTCCTCGACCCCTTCTCGAACGAGGCGCCGCTGCCTGCCGCTACTGCAGCCGCCCTGATGATGAATGATCGTGGTTGTCTTTATTAAAAGCTCCTCCCCGACTCGTCTCCTCGAACTAGGCGCCGCTGCTGCGCGACGCGGGCATCGTAGGCATTAACGCGGCGACGCTGCTCCAGGAGACCAACGTCGGCTCCGAGCGGTGGCGAAGGGGCGGCGGCTGGATGCCAGAGGCCACCCGGCCGGTGGGGCGGGCGCAGCAGCCAGACGAGCCAACCGCGTCGCCGCGGCACGAGGGGCATGAGCGGCCCGCGTCGGGAGGGAACCCGCAGCCCGCGTCCGAGGCGCTGCAGGAGCTGCAGGGCGGGGTGGTCGCCACCGCCGCCGCGTCCGGTTTCGCGGCCGCGGCCGCTGGGGGCGGCGCCGGTGACGAGGTTGCGATCGATGGTGGCATGGGAGATAGTGGCGATGATGGGACTAGCTGACGCCGGCTGGGAGCCCGGGGCAAGGTACGTCTCTAATTCCTCCACACACACACAAGTTAGCTAGTTACGAAAGCGAAACACAGTCTGACCCCAACGACTGGGGACACAGGGGAGCGAAGTTACACACTTACCTGCCCGCCCATCAGCCATCTCTCCCCCCCCCCCCCGCCTTGGCAACGAAAGCCCTGGACATGGAGGGAGGCGTCGAGCGCCTCGCGTCAGTGGAGCGGGCGCTCGGAAAGGTCGAGACAGGCCTAAAGCTTGCCGACTCCGTGCTGAAGCTCGGCGAAGGCGCTGGGCTGCCTCTCATTCCGGCTGTGATTGGTGAATCAGGCTGTGTGCAGCGCGGCTCGCGGTGTCCTTCGGGCCGTGCAAGCGTCGCGAACCATGATCCGCGGGCAGTCGGACGATAACAAGCGTCAAGTTCTACAACCCAGCAATCGGGCCGAATATGCACCAGGTAATCGAGGGGCTGATCAAGCCGTGCACCGCTGAGCATGCCAATTGCATGCTCGGCTGCCCGGGGCGAGCTATGCAGTGCTGCAGAACCTCAGGACCGGCGGGCTGCGTTGCGACCTGTTCTTCTCCCACGCGTGGGATGAAGGCGTGTACGAGTTCATCGACTCGGCACTCAAGCACTGGCCGGAAAACTGCCATGGGGCCTACTTCTGCTGCCTCTCCAACCCGCAGTGCCTCGACCTGAGTCCGCTGCACGGAAGGGTGGAGACATCGCCCTTCTACAAGGTCTTGAACAGCGAACCGAAGCCGCGCATGGTCATGCTCGCGAACGCCAACACGGCGATCTACGAGCGGCTTTGGTGCGTGTACGAGGCGCATCTCGCTCATCGGCTGAAGATCTTTGTCCGGATAGCGACACGCTGCGATTGAATTTGGAGGCCGCGCAGGCCGCAGAGCGCGAGCAGAGAGAGAATGCGCTGAACGACACGATGTGCGACACGGCACTCCGGAGGCTTGCAGCAGCCAAGGTCAAGGCTGACGAGGCAAAGCGTGCGGTGGTGGAGGCGTCCGACCGCCTGCTGATCAATAGGGCCTGCACCAGGGTGAAGGACGGCGTCATGATCCGCGCGGCGATCGAAGGCGCAAAAGACGGCATCACGAGCCTGCTGGCTCGGCTGATCCGCGACGATAGTCGAGTTTCCAGAGCTCTTCGCCTCGAAACCAGTACTCGCAGCCGGCGGTGAAATCACCACTGATCCTGACTGATCAACCTGAACGTGAGACGTTCATCAAAAAAAAACGTCTCTTCTGAGACGCATCTGGAAGAACAATGATATGAAGGTTGCAGCGAGAATCGGCGAGAGACTGCGAAGAGAGATAGGAAGAGGCAGACTCCCTAGGGTGGGCGACGGATAGCGCACCACACACCTCTCCTTAAAATCCCTGTGTGGTGGCGGCGTGCCGTCCTCCCATCCCTCCCTTGGGTTGTCTGTTTTCTTTCTTTCTTTCTTTAGAACAATGGCGGGCGGGGTTCTTGTTTCTAGCGACCCGTGTGTGTGTGTGTGTGTGTGTGTGTGTGTGTGTGTGTGTGTGTGTGTGTGTGTGTGTGTGTGTGTGTGTGTGTGTGTGTGTGTGTGTGTCAGGGCATGAGACGATTTTATGAGAAGAGAACAGAGGGAGTGCAACCCAACGCGGCCAAAGGATATCAACCTCGAGACCTCGTCCTTCCCCGTGAGCGGGTTACCCCTGCGTGTGTCTCGCGCCTTGCGGGGGACCCTGACCTGCCACTGCCGGCTAAGGCTCGTTTGAGACAGATGGTCGCTGCTCATCGGCAACAGCCACGACCTTCCGCGGGGGCGAAGCGGCGGCGCCTGTCGCCGCCTGCCGCATCGTCGTCTGCTGCGCCCGCCGAGTCCACGGCTGCGCCCGCCGAGTGCGTCGAGCTCTTCCTCGGCGGGGTCAGCCAATCGCCGCTCATCGTCCAGGACTACCTCGTGTCGAGCACGAGCCTCGGCAGACAAGCCGTCTCAGTGGCTCCAATGGGGTCTGGATCGAAGCAGCTCCGCGTGCAGCTGAGAGGACGCGGCGCCTACGCGGCGGCCAGCGAGCTCGAGGGCAAGCAGCCCCCCACCGCGCCCTTTCGCGAGGTCAAGATGCACCGCGACTGGTACTGCCCGTGCGGCGCGCAGCCAGAGACGCTGATCCGCGAGCGCGCGTCGTGCGGCGCGTGCGGCGGCTCCAAGCCCGCCAGCCTCGGGCAGCTGCGGGCCCGCTTCGAGGCCGCATCGCGCGCCCCGAAGACGCGACCGAGCCGAGGCGACTCGATTGCGCGGCTCGGACAGGCGCTTCTCGACTCGTCAACCGGCGGCAGCGCCGCAGCCGGTGGCGCCGCGAGGCGGGCGGCGGCGGAGAGCAGCGGCGGCATCGCGGCCACCAGCGGCGCCGCTCCCCCCGGCGGCTGCGGCGGCGCTGGCCAGTGCTGCGGCGGCAGCAGTCTTTCCGACGGCGGCGCAGGCCCTCTGGCGAGCCGCACGCCAAACGCGCCGGCCGGTGCGGCGGGCAAGCGCCCCGCCTTGCCCGCCGGCGCCGCCCGCGCCGGCGCCGCCCGCTCCCCGGCCATGCAGCCGGTCAGGCAGGCGGCCGAGGCGGAGACGGCCGACACCAAGGCGCGGCGGCTAGCGCTCGAGGACGCACCACGCCAGCGCCAGCGCCAGCAACAGCAGCAGCAGCAGCAAGAGAGGCGGGAGGAGGAGGAGGAGGAGCAGCAGCGCCAGCGCCAGCAGGAGCAGGAGCAGGAGAGGGAGGAGAGGGAGGAGCAGGAGCAGCAGCCCGACACCGGCCCAGAGACGACGCCACCAGCCCAGAGTGGCGGCGACGAGGCGGCGACCGACGCCGCCTGGGGCCGGCTGATCTGCCTGGCGCCCGAGCCTGGGATCCACGAGCTAAAGCAGCGGCAGTGCGTCATGGGGCGCACCACCAACGCGCACGCGCAGATCCAGATCGACGACGGCCGCGTGAGGTGTGTGCGCGCGTCGCAGCCCGCTGCATCGCTCCCGCCACTCCGCCCGCGCGGCGGCGCCCCCGTCTGCGAGTGTCCCGCGCCCCGCCGACGCCCTGCACTCCGACGCCGCGCCCCGCCGACCCTCGCCGCTCCCCGCCGCAGCTCCTCGCACTGCAAGATCTTTCGCATGCCGGAGGGTGCGGTGCAGCTGCTCGACTGCTCCTCGAACGGGACGTACGTCAACGGCAAGGCGGTCGGCAAGTCTAAGCTCCACACTCTCTCCTCCGGCGACGAGATCGCGCTGCTCAACCCGAGCGCAAAGGCGCGACGCTGCCGAGACGCTGCCGAGACCCTTCCGAGACGCTTGGGAGACGCTTGGGAGACCCGCTGCCGCTCCCTCACCGCCGCCTCCCTCTCCTCCCCTCCCTCTCCCTCCTCGTCCCCTCCCCTCCCTCTCCCTCCTCGCCGCCCCTCCCTCGCCGCCCCTCCCTCCCCGCTCTTCCCTCACTCCCCACTCTTCTCCCTCCCGCAGGCGCACGAGGCAGCGGGCGGCGGCGGCGGCGGCGGCAAGCCGACGCACTACCACTACCTCTACCAAGATCTGCGGAGATATGCCACCTCGCCTCCGGGAGATGCGCCACCCCCATCACAGCCGCAGCAGCGGCAGCTTCCGCCGCCGTTGCCACCGCCGTTGCCACCGCCGTTGCCACCGCCGCAGCCACCGCCGCAGGCGCCGGCCCAGCACCCATCGCCGCAGCAGCCGCCGCCGCCGCCGCCGCCGCCGCAGCAGCAGCAGCAGCAGCAGCAGCAGCAGCAGCAGCAGCAGCAGCAGCAGCAGCAGCAGCAGCAGCAGCAGCAGCAGCAGCAGCAGCAGCAGCAGCAGCGGCAGCAGCAGCAGCAGCAGCAGCAGCAGCAGCAGCAGCAGCAGCAGCAGGAGCAGCAGGAGCAGCCGCAGCCGCAGCAGCAGCAGCAGCAGCAGCAGCAGCAGCAGCAGCAGCCGCAGCAGCAGCAGCAGCAGCCGCCGCCGCCCCCCGGCCCACCGGCGGGTGCGGGCGGAGGAGGAGTACCGAGGGCGAGCGTGCTCGCCGGGCGAGCGACATGTCCGCGACATGTCCGAGACATGTCCGAGACATGTCCACATAGGCGCGGAACCCTCTGCTCGGCGAGGGCGGCGCGGCGCGTTTCTTTTTCTATGGGCGGCGGGTGCTTTCTTTCGTAGGCTCGCGACCCGCTGGGCGAATGCTCCGACGGCGGCACAGTCTACCGCTTCGCAAAGAAGGACACCGCCGAGCAGCTCTGCCAGCGCAACAACAAGAGAGAGGGCGGCCGGCGGTGGCGGCTGTGGGCAGAGGATATTCCAGGCAAGCCAAAGACGAGCCCGAAGCGCTACTACGCCGCGGTGTGCGCCGCCTTCGCCCGCTACGCGACGGCGTCGCCGCGGCGCCACTATTACGAGGTCATCGATGCAGACCGGCCATGCTGGCCGTACTTCGACCTCGAGTACGCGCGGAGGGAAGGTGTGAACGGAGCGGTTAACGGCGACGCCCTCTCCCGCTCGCTCGTCGAGCGGGCGGAGGCGCTGCTGCGCGGGCTGTGTGCGTCGCAGCACCCGCAGCAGCTGCTCGAGATCGAGGTGGTCGCCCTCGACTCGCACCGCCCCTCCAAGTTCTCGCGCCATCTCCTCATCAAGCCGCACCTGCTCCGCCCTCCCCTCGACCCGAGCGGCCCGCCCCGCCGGGTTCCGCTGCCGCTACGAGGGTCGGCGGACGCGGGGAGGCTCGCTGCCGCCCTCGCCGCCCTGCCCGCGCTGCGAGTGGCGCCGGACAAGCCTGGCGGCGCTACGAGCCTCGTCGACACCGGCGTCTACGACAAGGCCCGCGACACTCCCGAGAACCCCCCTCCCACCTCGGCGACTAGATGCGGGTTCCTCTACCCCCCCGTTTCCTCTCCCCCGCCCCCCCCCCTCCCCCTCCCCCCCCCGAACCCCCCCCCCCCCCCCACCCCTCTCCCTCCCGCCCTGCTCCCTCCTCCCCCCCCCCCCCCCCCCCCCGCACCCCCTCCAATCTCCCCCCCTACCACTAAAATCCCCCTCCTCCCACCCCCCCCTTTTCCCTCCCCTCCTCACCCCTTTTCTCTTCTCCCTCCCCTCCCTTTCTCCCCCTCCCCTCCCCTTCTCCTCTTCTCCCTCTCTCTCCCCACTCCCCCCCTCTTCCTTCTCCCCTTCCCCCTCCCCCTCCCCTATCCCTCCTTCCTCCCCCCTCCTCTCTCACTCCTTCTTCTTACTTCCATCCCCTTGATCCTCTCCCCTCTTCCTCCTCTGTCTTCTCCCTCCTTCCCTCCCCCCTTTCTTCCCCTCTTTCCCCTCCTCTTTCTTCTCCCCTTCGCTTCCTTTCCTCCTCCCCCCTCCTCACTTTTCTTTTCTCTTCCCCCCCTTGTCCCTCTTTCTCCTCTCTTCCCTTCTCCCCCCCTCCTGATCTCCTCCCCCCCCCTCTCTCCCTTCCCTCCCCCCTCCCTCTCCCTCCCTCCCTCCTTTCTCCCTTCCCCTCCTCCCCCCTCCCCTCCCCTTCCCTTTTCCCCCCCCCCCCCTTCCCTGGTGGCCCTGTCCGCAGCCTCTGTTGCCGCCCTGTGGCTCCTCCACGCTAGACTCCCTAGACCCCCCCCCCCCCCCCTTCCCCCTTCGGAGTCCTCCCTCGAGCCTCCCCTCCACCCTCCCTCCACCCTCCCTCCACCCTCCCTCCACCCTCCCTCCGCCCTCCCTCCGCCCCCCCTCCCCGCAGGACCGCGCCTTCCGCCTCCCCTACTCGAGCAAGCTGCCACCGGCCCCCGCCGCGCCCACGGGCTGCTTCCGGTGCGGCCAGTCAGGGCACTGGGCCAAGGACTGCCCAAACCCGCACACCTCCATTCCTCCCCCCGCCATCCCCTCCTCCTCCTCCTCCTCCGCCTCCGCCTCCGCCGCCGAACCCCCCGAGGGGTCGGGGGAGCTGCTGCCTTGCTGGGAGCTCATGCCGCGCCGGGCCGGGCTCGCCGTGTCGCGCGAGCAGCTGCTTCTCGCTTCCCTCGTCGTCCCCGATACCCTCCCCGCCGACGCCGCGCTTCTGGCCGTGCCGCTGGGAGTGCCGCTCCGCCTCCCCGACCCGCCCGCCCCCCCCGCCGCCACCCCCGCCACCCCCGCCGCCGCCGCCGCCGCTCCCCGCGACGCGACTGCAGCAGAGGCTGCCACCGCCGCCGCCACCGACAGGGGCGGCGCTGGCAGCGGGGAGGCCGGCGGAAGCGGCGGCGGCGGCAGTGGTGGTGATGGCGGCGGCGGCGGCGGCGCACTCATCAGCGCAGCGGGCGGCGGCGCTGTCGCACTTGAGACGACGCCTTCGCCAGACGAATGGCTGGCCCAGGTCAGCCTACGTCGTTGGAGATCACCCGAGATCACTCGAGATGCCCCGAGATCGCCCGAGATCACTAGAGATCGCCCGAGATCACTCGAGATCACTCGATATGCCCCGAGATCACTCGAGATCACTCGAGATGCCCCGAGATCACTCGAGATCACTAGAGATCACCCGAGATCACTCGAGATCGCCCGAGATCGCCCGAGATCACTCGATATGCCCCGAGATCACTCGAGATCACTCGAGATCGCCCGAGATCACTCAAGAGCACGCCCGAGGCTCCCCCGACGCGGGCCTAACCCCTGCACCACGATGTGATACTTCCCCACCCTTCTCTCAAGTCGACCGCCCCGACACATGTACATGTTGTTGTTGTTGTGCATGTGCATGCACATGCACATGCACATGTGCAACCAGCCAACTGCACCACACCTCTCGAGTCCAATGCCTGCCTAGGTCGACCTGCTCACGCCCCTGCCCCTGCTCGACCTGCCGGTCGGAGGCCCGGCCCACCCCTTCCTGCGAGGCCGCGCGAGGGGGCAGGGACACCCGCCCGCCCCCCTCGGCCCACTCGCTGCGTGGGCAGAGGAGCAGGCGGCGGGGTGGCCAGGGGCGGGTGCTGCGGCCGTCCGGGTGGGGAGCCTAGCTGCGGAATGCGGATCCACATCTCCCCATAGCTCTCCATATCTCGGAGCCCAGATACGGGACGCAGGCCGGTGTATGCTCGGACTAGCACTCGCGAATTTCACCCCGTCGGCCGCCCTTCAGCTGCATCCTCTCTCTTCGCAGCCCACGCGTCCGCGCGACCCTCCGCTCTGAGTACACTGGCGCGAGGCCGTCTTCCCGCCTTGGGTTAGGGTTAGGGTTAGCGCGAGGCCGTCTGCCCGCCCTGACTCGTGTGTCTGTCCATGGCGGCAGGTGCGGGAGTGGCGGTACGTCAGCGCGTCGCGGCCGGAGGAGGCGCTCCTCCACCTCACCTTGGCCGGTGCGCCGGAAGGAGCAGCAGCAGCAGTGGTAGCGGCGGCGGCGGCGGCGGCAGCAGCAGCAGCAGCAGCAGCAGCAGCAGCAGCAGTGGTAGCGGCAGCAGGGGCAGCAGCGGCGGCAGCAGCGGCGGCGGCAGCAGCAGCAGCAGCAGCAGCAGCAGCAGCGGCGGCGGCAGCAGTGGTAGCGGCAGCAGGATGGTCGGCAGCAGCGGCAGCAGCGGCGGCGGCGGCAGCAGCGGCGGCGGACGTAATAGCAGCAGCAGACGTAATAGCAGCAGCAGCAGCAGCAGCAGCTCAATAGCCGCGGCAGCAGTCGCAGCAACCACCGGCGCCAGCGGGTCGCAGGCGCGCGCGCCTCACCTCGACGCCTCACGCCCCCTTCCCCCGCGGGCCCGCGTAGGGACGCGCTTCTGCTTTGCGATCGGCCGGCAACACGCGAGCCAAAACGTGATGGTGACCGTGGACTTGCTGTCTGGCCGCGCCTACCAGCGCTGCTGGGACAAGGCGTGCGTCGCCGCCGATGCACGCGCCGCGCCCGACGGGGCGGCCGCCTCCTCCCACTCCTCCGTCAAGGCGAGGCACCTGCTGCCACGCCCCCCTGCCGCGCTACTCCCGAGTCGGGAGGAGCTGGCCGGCTTCGAGGACCGGCACGACACTCCGCCGACGCTCCTGGACTGATTGATGTCCTCAAGCCGCGACACCTCTCTTTGAGAGTCAGGAGCCTCTTCTCGAGCGCGACGTGGGAAGCGGACGCGCTCCGCAGCTGTCGCTGCATGCCAGTACACGCGCCACGGACCGTGTGCATGTGCCATGTCTCCCGCGAGGCATGAGCGCGCTGAGCGCGCGGGGCGGCGGGGCGGCGGGGCCGGGGCGGCGGGCGGGGGCCGGGACGCGGCTTCGCGGGACTGTACAGTCGGACTGAAACGAGGCACGAGCGCGTCTCTCGTCGCTCAACGCTCACTCGGGCCGGGGCTCGATCCTGGAAGGTGAGAATATCTTAGAAACAAGACAGAAAACAACAACACACCACCGGCGCCCCAGCGCCGGCGCCTTGACAGATGACGCGACTCTGGCTTTTCGGCGGCGCGACTGCGCGGTGTGCGTGTGAGCTTGTCGAGGACACACCTGCGGAGGAGCGGCGGCCGGGGGGGAGGTGTCGCAAGACATGGATTCCTCCCAGGCACGGGGGTGGGGGCCTGGTCGGGGCATAAGTACGTGCGTCTCTGTGTGGCAGACGAGAAGACGCCGGGCCGTGGGGAGGAGAGGCCCGCCGATCAAGCAGTTGCCAGAGGTGGGGAGAGGTGGGGAGAGGTGGGGAGAGGTGGGGAGAGGTGGGGAGAGATGGGGAGAGATGGGGAGATCAGTTGCCAAGTGGGAGGGGCGTCGAGGCGGCGAGGCGGGGCGGGGGGTGGGGGGCTGGGGGGTGGGGGGGGGACGGGGGGCGGGGGGGGTCGCCGCCCGGGAGCGGACAACGGAGGCGGAGGGGGGGGGGGC